>NW_026858401.1:0-53337 GCF_026571515.1 Ruditapes philippinarum | reverse complement strand
TTCGAATGGTCTTTGTTGAATTAGTTTATTTTTCATTATTAAATTAAGATCTTTTTTTTTATTTCAGACATCCTGTTAGATTTTTATTTCTAAAAAAGAAAAAAAATTTTGAAAGTTATAAGATTAAATTAATGTAAAAATTGCAATATCTTTCTATGCCCCTGATGGAATAATAATAGGGGCAAGTGGATAAGGTGTCGATTAAATATCTTTATTTAGGCTGTAGTTAAAATCCTCATGTTTTTGGATTCTTTGTATTGGGGAATTTTACAAGCTAATTTAGGGGAAGGTCAGGGGTTTAGTCGGTGCTGTCGTATCTGAAATGTTTCACAAGGGTATCTAGGGTCTTTTTTAAACCCTAAAGCAGGATTTTTTCACATGATCAGGTCGTTGAAATTAAAACCAAGAAACCAAACGTAAAAAACCTTTTAAATTATTAAAAAAATAATTATGGTAGAGGGAAAATTCCCAATTAAAATAAAATTAAATTTTTTGCAGTATTGCAAAATTTAAATACTGTTTAATCACCCTTAGGGTATTGCTGCTTTTAATTTGTGTTTTTACAGTTTATCTTGGTTCGGGTTTCCCATTCTAAAAATTTCAATTTTATTTAGTTTCCACAGTTTTTCGAAGGAACCCTTTTTTAACCGGGGGGTAATATGCCTTTTCATAAATGGCAATAACTTTAATTTTGAAGGCCAGATAACCCCCCCATAAAACAATCCAAGATTTTAAAAAATCAAAAGTGTCATTTTTTAAGTAAATTTCTGCTGAACCCGGGAAAGGAGGCGTAGAGGGTAGTTTGCAGTTCCATACGTTCATAAACAGGTTTAATCAAACTGACCGAAACATTTTCATGTTTCCCTGTTGTTTTTTTTTAAGGGATTTTTTTTTCTTTATTTTATTCCCTATGGGATTTTTATATTGTTAATGAAATAAGCGAAATTTTTTCCCAATACAAATTGTAAAAATTTGTTGTTGTGTGAAAAAGTCCCCTTTCTTAGGAATTACTTATTTTGCAAAAATTCAAAATTTAAACTTAAAATAAGAAAAATAGCAAAATTTAACTTTTTGCTGAATAAAAAATAATACAAATTTCAGGGAATGTATTAATGAAAGGTATGAGTTTTCATACAAATAATAGATACACTAACTTTTTTGAAATTTTGGCAAGTATCTAAACTGTAACCGAAATCTGGGGGGATAAAAACTGTTAACAAAATTGGATCAATGTGCTAGGTCTTAGATGCGGTGATACCCTTACAAAATTAACCCCTCCCGCCTCTATACCCTGTAAAATTGTTTTTTTTTTATTTTCACAAAATGCCTTTTTACCACAGAAAAAAAAATAGGTTCAAAACTGGTCCATTTACTTTTTATAACGTTTCTTAAAAACAACAGGAAAACGTTTTCACCGTAGGGAACGTGTTACAGTATGCGTTTTTTCGGGTTAGTTAAAGTTATAGAATTTTCAAAGAAGGAGGATTATTTATTGGTAAGAGAGGTAGGTGATTTTTATTCAGGCTCCATGCCTACAAGTAGTTTAGTTTTCTTAAACGATGTTTTTTTTTGCTTTGCTTGTAATGAACAAAAAATCCGAATATCTTTTTTCATACATTTTTCGACCTTGCAATCGCAGATTTATCCTATATTGTCTCATAAATGTGCAGATTTGACGGTTTTAAAAAAAATTTGAATCGAAGATAACCAAACGCTTTTTTCCTCCCCATTCCAAACATTATTATTAATCATGCCTAGAATTAAAAGTAAATCACAAAACGTTAGTCCTTTTGTGTTTAAAAACGTTTATAAAAGTTAAATTTGACCAGTTCGAACCTTTTTTCCTGTTTTGGTTAAATGCGTTTTGAAAAAAGTAAACAATGTTTACAGTTTTTGAGCGAATGGTTTAATTTTGAAGGGGTTACAGCATAGACCTAGGCGACTTTGAGTCCAATTTTTGTTAACAGTTTATACCCCGATTTTCGGTTCATTTTAGATACCTTCCAATTTCAAACAAAGTTTCGTGTATCATTATTTTTTATGAAATAACCTCTTTTCTATTTCATAATTCTTGAAAGAGTTGTATTTCTTTTTTCTTCAGCAGAAAAGTTATAATTTGCTTATTTTCTTACTCTAATTTCAGATTGAGATTTTTTGCCAGAAATATAGTAATAATCCTAAGAAGGACTGTTTTTACGACAACCAACCAGTAACCCTTATATCCCCGAATTGTATTGCGCGAGAAGAAAGATTATTTGCTTGATTTTCATTACACATTTTAATTTAATGCCAAGTTAGTAATAAAAATATGATAAAAAAATCTCTCCAAAATATCCAACACGGAAAACTAAAACTGCAGGCTCAGTGTGATAAACCGTTCATGGACGGTAGTGCGTAATTTGCAAGCTACCGTCCCACGCTCGAATCCTAGCACCCCGGCGTTCAGCAAGAATTCTCATTAAACATGAACTGACACTTTAGATTTTTTATGACATCGTGAAGTGTTCGATGGAACCTTCAAGTACTGTTTATTGCCATTCTATAAAAAAGGGCTTTCCCCCATTTTAAAAAATTGGGGTTGTGCCCAAAGAAATACAATGAGTGAACTGAAAAAATAAAATTTTGAGAGGGGATGGAGGGTTATAAAGCCTGTTTCCATAGATATTAGAAAAACCCTTTAAAAAGCCCATTTTTAAAAGCGGGGAACCCCTAAAAACGTTTAAAACAGTTTTCAAAAGAGGATACGCAAACCTTTTAAATTTTTTTTTAATTTGGGAAATTTTCCATTTCCCTTTAATGTATTTTGTAAGTTTTAAAAGGGTTTTTTCCCGTTTGGTTTTTTGGGATTTTAAGTTTAAAACGACACTGGGGTTCATGTAAAAAACATTTTTTTTAAGTGTAAAAAAAGCCCCCAGACCCCCCTTTTTTGAAACTTTCAGGACCCCGAGGGGAAAATTGACGTAGAAACCAATCGCCCTTCTGTAAATTAGCTTGATAGGATTCCTCAACATACAAAGAATCCAAAGTCATGATTGGATTTCAAACTACAGCACAAAATTAAAAGATGATTTTGAAGGTCACTGCCTTACCCCGATTTCTGCCATATTATGTAACCTCCATCAGGCTCCCTAGAGAAAGATATTGTAATTGTCTGACGCTTAATTATTACTCCTAATAACTTTCAATATTATTTTCCTTTTTTCAGAAACATGAAAAACTGCTATACAGGATGTCTCAAATAAAAAAAACTACTTTTATTTAATAATGAAAAAATAACTCTCGTAACCTTCAACAAAAAAGCATTCGGAATGACGCCATGATCATGATCTGATTTCGATTTAATGCTTTGGTTCGAGATGAGAAGGGTCTTAAAGCATTGCCTTTTTTTTTCAAAAATCTTTGGCTTTGTTTTCGTATCCCCCCATCCCCCCCAAACCCCTTTTTAAAAATTTTAAATTGGTAAAAATTTTTAAATTTTCCCATCACTTTTAGCGTTTTACGGGGATGAATTGAAACCCCTTTTGAAACGACAGACGGAACCGAATGCAATCGGGTAATTAGCTCAAAAAGGGGTTTAAAATATTTGAAACCATTCTTTACTTTTACAGTATATATGAAAATTCGAAGTCAAAACTGAAACCGAAATCTGGGTATAAACTGTAAAAAATTGGATAAAAATGGGGTTTAAATGCTGAAACCCCTGCAAAATTTGCTCTTTTTATTAAATTATTTTTTTTTAAACCCGATTTAAAACGGAAAATGGTTCAATTTGGTCTTTCTTTTTAAACTTTTTAACAAAAAGGATTATGGGGTTTTCCCAGTTTTTACATTTTCTGGGGCATGCTAAAAAAGGGAAATTAGAAAATGCTTTTGGTCTTGCGTTTAAAAATTTTTAAAAATTTTTTAAAACTGCATATTTATGAGAAAATTTTGGGATAAAAGTGCGGTGGAGATGAAAAATAATGAAGATCCGGTTTCTTTTCCCTTAACAAGAAAGAAAAAACTTTTTTAAAAACCCTAACTACTTATATTTATGGCCCCGGAAAAAAATCACCTCCCTGCCCCCCAAACCAAAAAAAATCCCCATTTAAAAATTTTTAAAACGAAACCCGGAAAAGGGGGAAAACTGAAACCCACTTCCCCTACGGTGTTTTGAAGTTTTAACTTTATTTTGGGCATGCATAAATAATGTGAAATGGGAAAAAAACCCGTTGGTTTCTCGATTTAAATTTTTAAAACCGTCAAATCTGCACATTTATGGGGACAATAAGAGTTTAAATTTTGCCGGTGGGGGTCTGAAAAATTTTTAACTAGTTTGGTTTTGGTTCCTTACAGAAAGCAAAACCCATTTTTTAGAAAACTAAATATTTTTATTTTGGATGAAAAAAAATCACCTCCCTCTTTTCCCCAAAAAATTCCATTTTTTTAAAACTTATACTGTAACCAAAAACGTGTTTCATTTGTACTGAAACACTTCCCCTACGGTTTTTGTTTTTGGGGGCCTTAAAGTGTTCGATGATAAACCATTTTATATCACCATTTTCTGCCCTTTAAACGTTTTTCCTACCCCATGTGGGGAAATTTTAACCAAACTTATTGATACGCTAGTCCCTTTATCAAGTCCGACAGGGTTAAAAAAGCACTTAAACCTTAAAATTTTTTAAGCCCGTTTTAAAAAAAAAACCTTTTTAAGAAATGTCCCCCAAAGTGGAAAAGATGAGAAAAGCCCATAAAAAAAAGTAAAATTTAAGGGGGCGTAAACCAAAATTTTTTGCCCAATTAAAAGTGTTTTTAAAAATGAAAAAAAAAGAAATTAAAATTTGGAAATAATTTTTTAAAAAGTTTCGTTTAAGAATAATTTTTTGGGTTTTTAACAAAAATTAGCTCTCCGAAAAAATTTTAAAAAAGGGGTTAAAAAAATATGTTTTTAGTGGGACAATTTTGGTAAAGGTGCCCAAAAAATTTATTGTGGTTAAATTTCGAAAAACTAAGATTTCAAATATGTCGTATGGGAATAAAAATTGCAAAGAATTTAAAAAATGAATGAAAAACAAAAAAAAATTTTCCCTTTCCCAAAAATTTTATCTAATTTTGTTTTGGTTTTTAAAATTTTTAAATCATATAAAAATTTTGAAAACTTGTTTTTTTTGGAGCCCTTCCGGGGGCTTCCCGCTGGCTTTTTTTTGTGGATCTTTTTGGGGTTGGGTTTTATTAAAACCCCCTTTTTCCCCTTTTTTGATCTTGTTTATAAAAATTTTGGGGTTCCCTTCTTTTATTTTTAATAAAATTACTAAAAAAAAGTAAAGGGATCCCTATTCTGGGGGCCCTTTGAGGGCCCCTGAAGTCGTCACCTGTATTATGGGCCCCCTGGAAAAGGGGCCATTTTTAAATTTCCGGGGCTTTTATTTAAACACATTTGGTGGGAAAAAATGAAAGATTTTTATATTTTAAAAAATTGGTTAGCTCTTTGGGGTTTTTTAAAAGAAGTTTTTTTTAAGTTTTTTTTTTAAAACATTACTTTGTATTTAAAAAAACAATAAAACCCCCCCTGGGGAGGGCCAGTTTTTGCCCCCCATGGCTTTTATTTGAAAAACCCTTGTGACACTCATGGGAAGTTTCATGCTTAATATCTTAACTTGGGCTATTCGGGTTTTTTAAAGCAGATTTTTTAAGTTTTTGGCTATAACTTTATAAAAAACAATGTCCCCCAGAGGGGGGCCCTTTTTGCCCCCAAGGTTTTTATTTGAAAGATTTTGTAGTCACTCCCTAGAAGATGTTAATGTTTAGAAATTAAATTCTAGCTCCCCTTGGGTTTTTTTTTCAAAAAAAAACTTTTTTTAAGTTTTTGCTAATTTATACAAAAAAAAGGAAGATAATGCCCCCCGGGGCGGGGTAATTTTGACCTAAGGGCTTTAATTTGAAAACTTGGTAATCCATTAAAACATTTTTCATGCTAAATTTGGTTTTAGTTTTAAAGCTTTTGGGGTTTTTTTAAAAGAAATTTAATTTTTTTACTAAAATGCATATGGGGAAAAAACCAAGGGCCCCCTTTGGGGGGGGGCCAAATTTTTGACCCGGGGTTTTATTTGAAAAAATTTTTGGTAAACATTTTTTAAAAATTTTTAATCCCTAAATATTTTCCCTTTATCTTTGGGTTTTTAAAAAAAAATTTTTTAAGTTTTTACTATTCATATGGGGAAAAATAAAATGCCCCCCTGGGGCGGGGTAAATTTTGAACCCCAGGGCTTTTTTTTAAAAATTTTGTAGCCCATTATTGAACATGTTTATGTTTAAAAAACTTGGGCTTAGCTTTTTGGGTTTTTTAAAAAGGGAAAATTTTTAAATTTTTTTACAAAATTGAATAAAAAGGGAAAAATAATGCCCCCGTGGGGGGGCCAATTTTCCCCAAGGGTTTTTATTTGAAAAAATTTGGGTGGGACTCCTTTTATAATTTTTATGCAAAATATCTTAGCTTAGCTCTTTGGGTTTTTTAAAAGAAGATTTTTAAGTTTTTACTATTGCTTTTAGGGAAAAATTAATGAACCCTGGAGCGGGGCCCAAATTTTAACCCCAGGGTTTTTATTGAACAACTTGCGTAGACATCCATTAGAAACGTGTTTCATGCCTAAATATCTTGCTCTAGCTATTGGCGTTCTTAAAAGAAGATTTTCTAAGTTCTTTACTATTTGCTTATTATAGTGAAAATCGAATGACCCAGTGGGGCGGGGCCCAATTTTGACCCGAGGGCTTATTATTTAACCAAAACTTGTGACACACATTATAAGAATGTTTCCATGCTTAATATCTCTAAAGCTCCTAGCTCCTTTTCCCGCTTTATTTTAAAAGAATATTTTTTTTAAGTTTTTTTACTTTATCATATAGGGAAATCAAATTACCCCCTGGGGCGGGGCCAATTTTGACCCCAGGGCTTTTATTTTAACAACTTGCTAGACACCTTACTAGAAGATGTTTCATACCAAAGATCTAAGTTCTTAGCTCTTTTGGATTTTTAGAAGAAGATTTTTTTTTTTGCTTTTGGTTGGCCATGGGAAACCAGAGTTCTGCCATTGAAGGAATTCTTTTGAACAACTTTGGTTAAGGCTTCACACAAGGAACATCCCTGTGAAGTTTCATTATGATCTGCCTTATGGTTTCAGAGGAGATGTAAGTTTTAAAAGGGTGTGAACGGACAAACGGACGACGTAACGACGGGACGACGGACGAAGAAGTGATCCTAATAGGCTCACCCTGAGCATATGCTCAGGTGAGCTAAAAAGGGATGCAATAATACTAATTTGACTGGCGTAAAGGTACTAAATTGCACCACTGTCGCCGAGTGTCATTACCTATTTTCTTTCTTTCCAGATGCCCCTGAATGTTTAATATAATCAGATCCTGTTCCCAACGACAAGTGTAAAAGAAACGAGAAAAGTCTTACATTATTATGTAATGGGGACATGGTGTTTACCATCTTAGTTATTCCTACACAAGCTTTAATTCAAAGCTCGAACAATGTTCTTATACCAAATAACAACTACCAGCAGTAGAAAAAAATACAAAGAATAATAGCTCTCTTTACTTTAAATTTTACTCCCGACTTGATGATACGGGGGACATAAACATGTACATTAAAACAATGGAAAATATCAAACCCTATCAAGGAATACCTGGCCCCAAAGTGGCAAGGAAGAGAAATTCATTGTTAAGGGTAAAATTTCAAAGATTTTTAACGTCAAAAAATTAAAAAATCCTTTACTTATTCAGAAAACATACTAACTCCCCATTTCATAGTGTGTTGTATGAAGTGGCGCGTGCACGCAACGCGTGTTTGTACACGGACGAGTGTGTAGGGCGGTGGGAGGGTGTACAGAAGTCACGCTATCCCTCCCAATCAAAGTCTGTTTATACATGTACTCTGTTTATTGCACATTTGTGTTTCGGAAATGGTTGCCATGGAAGGTCACTGGTTGCTTTGGAAAGTCCCTGGTTGCTAAAGAGGTCGGCTTTCTTTAGGGATTCTGGTTTTATTTTATGGTCACGTCAGTGTTATTTGTGCCGTGAGGCGGCCGTAAAAAGTCTCCCCGTACATTTAATTAAAGATGTTATATTTTTTATCCTTGAAGATCGTTCAGCACGACATAATTGTTGTGTATGCATGTTATGTGGTGTTTTTAGTTTCTTCTATTTGGTCTCTTTCAACTTGGGTGGTTCCAGTATTCCTACTTGAATACTGTCTAATTACCCTTAGGATATGTTGCCTGCTTTTTAAATTGTCTTTTGACGTCTTATCTGTGATATGCAGGTTTCATAACCTCAGATCCCCTTTCAAAATTTCATTTTTGTGTCGCCTCTACGAAGTAGTGGCGGCATTTAGGGATCACTTCTCCGTCGTCTGTCTGTCCGTCTGTCTGTCCGTCTGTCTGTCAGTCCGTCCGTCCGTCACAAAACTTGTCCGGACTACTCCTCATAAGTACTTGGCAATTTCATCAAAACATATACAGGAATGATCAGTATCAAGTCTAGTTGTGCATTTGTCCAGCATTTTCCGGTTCAATGATTTTTTGTCAAAGAGTTATGGTCCTTTAATAATTTTTATTTTTCAAAAGTTTGTCCGGGATACTTCTCTTATACCCACTAATACAATTTCAATGAAATTTTTACAGGATTGATCTGTAGCTGAAAG
Organism: Ruditapes philippinarum; assembly: GCF_026571515.1. Classification (NCBI taxonomy): domain Eukaryota; kingdom Metazoa; phylum Mollusca; class Bivalvia; order Venerida; family Veneridae; genus Ruditapes; species Ruditapes philippinarum. Next base: position 44,654 of record NW_026858401.1, on the reverse strand, counting down.
CCTTGCGCATATTGCACGGCTTTTCCGGTTGAATGATTTTCGGCCGAGTTATGGCCCTGTGATAAAAAGGTGTTTTTTTCTGTGTGTTGCCAGATACACACAAGCTTGTCCGGACTACTCCTCATAAACTACTGGTGCAATTTCATCCAAACTTTACAGGAATAATCAGTACCAATTCTAGCTGTGCAAATTGTCAGCATTTGTTGGTTCAATGTTTTTTGTCAGAGTTATGGCCCTTTAATAATTTTCATTTTTAAAGTTTGTCCGGACTACTTCTCTTATACCACTGATGCAATTTCAATGGAAATTTACAGGATTGATCTCTAGCTGAAGTCCTTGGGCGTATTTCACGGGTTTTCCGGTTGAATGATTTTTGGCCGAATTATGGACCTGTGATAAATAGGTGTTTTTTCTGTGTGTTGCCAGGTACATAAAAGCTTGTTCGGACTGACTACTCCTCATAAACTACTGGTGCAATTTTATCCAAACTTTACAGGAACGATCAGTACCAAGTCTAGTTGTGCACTGTCCGTCTGTCTGTCCGTCTGTCACAAAACTTGTCCCAACATGAAATTGGCCATCATGAGGCAACACAAGTGATCACTGATCGCTCTTGTATCTAGTTCTGCCCATTGTTTTTTCGTTTAGGGCACACGCATTTTTAGCTCACCTGAGCATGCTCAGGGTGAGCTTTTAGGATCGATGATTGTCCGTCGTCCGTCGTCCGTCGTCCGTCCGTCCGTCGTCCGTTCACATTTAGTTGTTAACACTCTAGCGGTCACATTTTTGCCTTCAATCATCATCAAACTTGGTCAGGATGCTTATCTAGTTGATAGCTCGGATGAGTTCGAACATGGGTCATCTCGGATGAGAAACTAGGTCACAAGAGCTAAAAATAGAAAAACCTTGTTAACACTCTAGAGGTCAGCATTTTTGCCTCATCATCATCAAACTTGGTCAGGATGTTTGTCTAGGTGATAGCTCAGATGAGTTCGAACATGGGTCATCTCGGGGATGAAAAAGTAGGTCACCGGAGCTAAAAATAGAAAAAACCTTGTTAACACTCTAGCGGTCACATTTTTGCATCAATCATCATCAAACTTGGTCAAGATGCTTGTCTAGGTGATAGCTCGGATGAGTTCGAACATGGGTCATCTCGGATGAAAAAGTAGGTCACCGGAGCTAAAATAGAAAAAACCTTGTTAACACTCTAGCGGTCACATTTTTGCATCAATCATCATCAAACTTGGTCAGGATGCTTATCTAGTTGATAGCTCGGATGAGTTCGAACATGGGTCATGTCGGATGAAAAAGTAGGTCACGGAGCTAAAATAGAAAAACCTTGTTAACACTCTAGCGGTCACATTTTTGCATCAATCATCATCAAACTTGGTCAAGATGCTTGTCTAGGTGATAGCTCAGATGAGTTCGAACATGGGTCATCTCGGATGAAAAAGTAGGTCACCGGAGCTAAAAATAGAAAAAACTTGTTAACACTCTAGCGGTCACATATTTGCATCAATCATCATCAAACTTGGTCAGGATGCTTATCTAGTTGATAGCTCGGATGAGTGTGAACATGGGTCATCTCGGATGAAAAAGTAGGTCACTGGAGCTAAAAAATAGAAAAACGTTGTTAACACTCTAGGCGGTCACATTTTTGCATCAATCATCATCAAACTTGATCAAGATGCTTGTCCTAGGTGATAGCTTGGATGAGTTCGAACATGGGTCATCTCGGATGAAAAACTAGGTCACAGGAGCTAAAAATAGAAAAACCTTGTTAACACTCTAGTGGCTACTGTTGTGATCCAAATATTCTGTTAATTGGTCTGAAAGTTTGTTTTGATGATTTCAAAGTTCGAACATTGGTCATCTTGGATGAAAAAAACTAGGTCACAACGCCCAAATATAGAAAAACCTTGTTAACATTCTAGTGGTCACATTTTCGACTCAAATATCATCAAACTTGGTCAGGTTGCTTGTATAGGTAATTGCTTGGATGAGTTCGAAATCGCATGTGGAACTAGGTCACCGGAGCTAAAAATAGAAAAATCTTGTTAACACTCTAGTTGCTACTGTTTTGATCCAAGTATCCTTGAAATTGGTCTAAAAGTTTGTTTTGATGATTTCTAGGTCAAGTTTGAATATGTGTCACCTGGGTAAAAAACTAGGTCGCACTGCTCAAATATGGATAATCCTTGTTAACACTGTAGTGGTCACATTTTTGACTCACCTGTCATGAGACTTGGTCAGAATGCTTGTCTAGGTAATTGTTTGGATGAGTTTGATAAATCAGGTGAGCGATCTAGGGCCATCATGGCCCTCTTGTTTTTAATTGGGGACCATACGCCGCTTTTTCATTGAATGGCACTACTGTGTCACATTGAAGGTTCCATGAAAACCACCGTATAAACACATCTGCGTATGTTTCTTAATTCAAAATTTCGCCATTTTCGTGTTCAAATGTTGAATTCTGCTTAAGCCGGTGCTAGGGGCGTGGACGGTAATTTACACTTGACAGTACCGTCTTTGAACAGGCTCAATCAAACCGAGCCTGCATCATTTTTAATTTTGCCGTGTTGGGCTTTCTTTAGGGATTCTCTATTCCGTTAGTGTCATTCCATAAAAAGCGGCATATTGTCTCCAAGTAAAAAATGCATGGACTCGAAACGAGAAAACAATGGGCGGAACTAAATAAAATTAAATTCTAAAAGGAGATCCGCGGATATGTAATAGGGAAAATACGAACCCTGCATATCACTGATAACACGTCAAAGGACAAATTTGAAAAGCAGACCTCATATCCTAGGGGTGATTCAACAGTATACAAGTGAGGAATATTGGAACCACCCAATAAGAAAACAACCGAATAGAAAGAAGTAAAAAAAACTATTTTTTAATAATTATGTCGTGCTGAACTATCACCTTGTCACTTTGTTGAGGTCACTCCGTCATAATCGAGGTAAGATAATCTTGGACAGTTGATTTGTTCTTTCTGTATATAAAATGTAAGAATTTTCGCTTAAAAAACAGAATATTTACGAGACAACCGTGGCGAAACCATTTGCATGATTCCGATCCAATTGTGTACGAGTTTGAAGGGTCTTCTTTTCAGTAACATAAGGCCATGTAAAACGTCCAGGAGATTTCCGAGTAACATGGTCGTTTTCTTGTTCTTTCTGTTAATGAACTGTAACAATTGCAAGTTAGTTTAGGTTAGTTGATATCAATTTCATAGCTGTACATACATCGAAGAAAAAAGTAGGTCACTCGGTCAAAATCTATGTCAGCTAATATCAAAGTTCAATTTGACATCTGAAACTGTAAACATCGTCCACATTTCATAGGTTTAGATCATACGACAAGAAATAAGGTCACTAAGTGAAAATCTAGGTTAGCTTATATCAAAGTGTAATTAACATCTTAATCCAAAATACATAGTTTAAAGGACAAGAATGTAGGTCACATCATCGAAATAAAGGTCAGCTGATATCAAAGTTCAATTTTACATCTTATTCCATGTATTCCAGACTTCCAGTTGACTATATCTGAATGCGGATAAAAGAATATCATAACTAAATAGCATAACAGGCAAAAATGCCATCATACGTAATTTTGAAATTGTTACAAATAAGATAAATTTAACATGAGTCTTTTTCATAATTGATGATGTGACGTCATGATGTGATGACGTCATAAAGGAGAATGTGCGATGTTACGCGACTAAATCACTGAAAATACCAAAAATCACTTAAAAGAATGAAATAGAAAGAAACTTCATTTGTTTATACGTTGCGTACATCTTTTGTTAAATTAGCCTCATTTAATATCTTTGTACATATGTCACAGGTCGACATTAGCGGTGGTCCATTGGTCCGAGACCACCTGATTTTGGCAAGGACCACCTAATTTTACAGGCAACTGGTCCGTTAGACCACTTGAATTTTCCAAATGGTGCATGGCTCATCTGGGAGAATGGTTATTTGGTCGAAAAACGTGTTCTATTATTGTTGTTTAAAACCATTTCTCCGATGTACAAGTGTTTTCTAGTAGACAGTGACATTATATTTTGATTTTATAATTGAATAATAATAATTTTTTAAATGCAGATGAAAAGATAGCATTATGAAATATGGTCAGAAATACATTATGTCATAAATTAAATGTGTTTGATTACAAGAAGCACATGGAAACCAGCACACATCATTTTATAAGTGTAATAAAATTCGTGAAGTTTAAAAGAATTAATTTTCAACAAGAGCAACCTGACGTCATTGTTTCATGACATCATATATAAGTGCGCAGGTCGGTATGCCTAAACATATGTAAAAATCGCGGAAAACCACCAAAAACCACGGAATAGATATAAAAAGCATGTCCCTTTGGAAAATGAAACTGTTCAATTTGATAATCACTCAGTTAAAGATATTTCGGTCTTACTTAATAAACATATACTTATCCTCTATGTAATTGATTTCTAAATGGAGAAGCGATACAACTTAATATTATATAGCGCAGAGCCTGTATGTTGACTTTTAAAGCAAAAATAAAAAAGGATTTTATTCATATTTTCAATTCTTATAATGTTTTATTTTTATGCAATACCGAAATAATATCTCGCACATACAGTAACGCCACAGATTTGATTTTCATTAAATCATTTATAAATATTTTAGACGAACGGGCCAATGTTTTAAGTAGCGTAATGACGTCATTCTAAGTATTAGTCACCAATAAACGCTAAGGTCATTTTTAAAACAAATTGGCGCACGTTATATAACACAACTACATATTCTAGACGTAAGTTTTTTAATTGATAAATATTTTTTCTTAATTATTTTTTTTGGTGTAGTAAATTAATATATATCCCTTAGCAACAATGGGTTGCGTTAACAGCGGTTGTCACGAAAGTAGGCACAGCGGAAGACTATTTCGCTTGAAAAAATAATAACATAAGTGATAGAAGTTTTATTTTATCCTGTAAGAATGGAAGTAATATCGGTCTTTGTAGCGGTGTTTACCGTTCTATTATAACAACGGGTTTGTCGATTTTGATTGCGGAAAAAATAACCAGCCTCTAGCTAACGGCCTTCGTGGCTCAAGTTCCTAAGGGCATGCAGTCAACTGGTGTTCAAATAAAGCTCGATAAACACCTAAGAACCTTATTTATTTCCTTTAAATTGATACAACTACAATTTATCATAATAAAGGAAGTTAGAAATTCGGCTGAGGTGACTTATGTATCATCAAACACGCACTTCTAAGTCATATAGGGAAATTGTTTGTGGCTTGGTAAGCATTTGCAACAGTCCGAGTTTTGTGATGTGTTTAAAATTTGAATTTTAAATATTAAAAATCGTTTTGTACTTTAATCTGTCTTGTGTGATGTCATGACCGTGAACGTCCAAGAAATTCGTCTATGAATGCAAATTCCAGATGAAAAAAAATATTTGTCTGCCGAATAATTTAATAAAATTAACGTATGTTAATATGCCCTATCCTTTTTTTAGACAAGTTTATTATGTTATTAATCATGTGTTTCTCATCTATTTCCTCCTATACTCATCAATGATTTTATTTCCGATGTTCGCTTCTTGCATTTACTTTTTTCGTTACTGGAAGTTACTTGCAAATGATGCGTCTTATAATTTATTGTATTTATGGATAATTTTTTGATGCAATACTTTCGCTTAGTACTTATTTCTTTTAAATTACAACATTATTTAACAATATAGACAGTTATAATATATAAAACATGCAAATAAAATATATACAAATCATCAGAGCCCGGACTATAGAACATGAATTAAATTAATAAAGACTAGATTTAGTACATCATTATCATTTATAATCTTTACCCAGCAGTGGTAATAAACGGAAGCGTCCTGGTGCCATTTAATAATCTAGGACTTTTAAAACCCCTACATAGGTGATTATAAAACATAACTCCTACGCAGGACTTAATAACTCCAACGTAAGGATTTTGAAAAAATCCTGCGTAGGAGATGAAAAATCCTAATTAGGAATTTTAAATTCCTACGAAAGACTAAATAACTCCTACGTAGAACTTTGAAACTTTTGCTGCTTTCATTATATAAGGGGCACAACTCGGTGCGATGATCGATGTTCTACGTTTCGAGTTAGTAAATACTATAAAGTTTATTAAATCTCCTACGTTAGGAGTTTTCAAAGTCCTACGAAGTAATTTCAAACATCCTAATTAGGAATTCTTATCTTCTACGTTGGAGTTTAAAAGTCCTGCGTAGAATGAATGGTTTTTGGTGGTGGTATTGGGGTAGTTTTCACTTTACGGATGATGGCAGTTAGCTTCTTGAATTAACCAGAGCACAGTTCAGACACCGCATCTTTCTTGATAAGGTGTCAAGCAGTTATGCAAGTAGTTTGGCTTCAATTTTTGCAAGGAACTGAAAACGGTCTCAATGCAAGGCCAGATAAGGTTCAAATCGTATGACCGTAGACAAGATTTCATGATCAATCACAAACAAAAGTGACCTGCACCGTCGGGAATCGAACTCCGGTCGTCAGATTCACAGTCTACCAGCGCTCTACCTATTTAGCTAACACTTAGAAAGTTTAAAACTCCTAATTTGGCTTTTTATCTCCTACCTAGGAATGACAAAATTCTGTGTAGGAGTTTTATTAGGCTTTTGCATGTCCTTCATAGGAGTTATAAACTCCTGATTTTGATTTATTTTTAAAGAACATTATGAATTGGCAGCTAGGGCGCTTCCGTTAATAATATATACATTGATGGGAATGTAAATTAAAATACCAATTTTTAACATTTATATGTTTATCATTATACTTTGACTTTACAGTTTCTCCGAAGATACTTAGAGATGATCTTCGATTTACTGGTTCAACGGGAGACGCAATAAATATTGAAATCCCAATTTACAGCAATCCTGTATTTGACACTATAGAAATAACAAGATATGATGGTCAGTCTATTTCTAGTGATATGTATACTGTCATGGATGATTCTGTAGAGACACATTTTTATGGAAAAGATGTAACACTGCCAGGGAATGTACTTTATCTCACTTTGAATGATGCAAGGGAAGAAGATTTCGGAAATTATTCATTCAAAATTACAAATGTTATTGATACAACACAGACGTTTGTTTAATGTTTGTGGATAGCCAGAAGGTAAGCAGATAATGATTTCATTTTACAACATTATCAAACTCACCTTTAATGGCCTGATTAATTATTGTAAAAATATTGCATGTAATTATTGTATTTTTTTTCTTTTTCCCCAATTTTAAAACCTATTTATATTTCAATAATAAGATTAATATAATTATTATTGATTGTGTTGGTATGCTGCAAAACTCTTGTTGTGATTATAGCTTATGGACGTGTTACGAAAATATCAAAATTTTGTATTTTTGACTTACATACTTATGTACTGTCTTAGGTGTCCGACTAAATATAGTGAAAAATGACAAGATTTTTCGCAATGACTGGCAAGATGTTAATTGATAACATCGGCTTATAAGACATCTTTACAGAAAACGTTCCCTGTGGAATGTCGGGGCGGCTATTCCGAGCTGAAATGCAACACATGACTGATGTTATTAATATATGACTGGATTACAATAAATAAGCATATCCATTTTCTGAAGTGTTCGTGTGTTCGATATCCTGAATTAATTTCAGTGTATTGAACATGTGAAACATATTTAACGCTTCTATCACGAGACATTGTAAAAGCAGGTACTTTTTTTTAATTTACAAATTTACACATGAACAAGATTTTCAATTACGGGAAATGAGATTTGTTTATCTTTAAATTTCTTTATCTTTATCTGTGCAGCCAATATTTTCTTTATGACATTTACTTCGATTAACTTTTTGCTTCTCTCATATTTACGCAATAGTAAGGAAGCGTCATGGTGCCATTTCATAATGTTCTATAAAAAATTAAATCCTAATTAACTTCTACGTAGGAGAAACAACAGACTAATTAAGAGTTTAAAAGTCCTACGTAGACCTTTTACACTGCAACTTAATATTTTAAATCCCTACGTAAGGGATAAAAAAACCTATTTAGGAGTGTTTAAGTTTAAAACTCCTACGTAAGACTTAAAACTCCAATGTAGGAGTTGAAAAGCATTATTAGTCAGTTTTATTATAAATGTTGAACTTATTTCTCCCTCTATTTGCATCAGGATTTTCATTTAGAAGACATTTAAGGGTATACTAAACTTGTATTGTTATATACATGTACATTCGTTCTGGTAAATTGGCGAAATATTTCAATGCAAAGTTGTACAAAATTAAATTTTGTGATTATTAAAGCTCTAATTAGGCGTTTGTATGTCCTACACCGGAGTTTCAAAGTCCAACCTTGAAGTAATTAAGTCCTACGTATGAGTTTAAAGTCCTAATAGGTTTTATGTTTATCCTAGACGTACGAGATAAAAAGTATTCTGTAAGAATTTTCAAAATCCTACGTTGTAGTTATTTAATTCTACATTTAATTATACGTAGGAGTTTCAATTTCATAATAAGTTTTTTTTTCTAAATCTTCTATTTGGTGGTTTAAAAGTCAAGCGTATGAGTTTAAAACTTTTATCTAGTTTTATTTTTAATTTCCTACGTTGGAAAGTTCTGTATAGAAATCTCCTTATTATGCTTTTAATATCCTACGTAGTCATAATTTACTTCGTAGAAGTTTTAAACACCTAATTAGGCATTTTTATTTCCTTCGTTTGAAAGGGTGTATATATCCTATGTAGGAGATTTTAACTCCTAATAAGGCTTTTGTATCTTTTACGTAGGAATAATAAACTCCTAAACAGGTTTTTTTGTAGAACATTATGGTTTGGAACAAGGACGCTTCTATACAGTAACAATAGCAACTTTGTCGCTAAATGCAGCTGTTTGTCACATTTTGCTTAAATACGCAACACTTCTTCCTTCGCTTTAATAATCTACCTGACATTTTCAAAAAACGTCTTATCGAATCAAAACAAAAAGGATTGTATCATAGGTATGCATCAGTTTGAAAGATTTACAATTGCACGAATTCTCGGCTTTGCTTACATTTATCTTATGAAAATGTGATAGTTATAATGCCAATTGATATTTTTTTCGAATTTCCAGGTCCACCTTTGCCACCTAAATTCTTACAGTTACTGTCAGAAAAAAACGTACTAAAATTTGTGTGGCAAAAAGACTTCAATGGAGGACTTCAACAATATTTTATCATACAAACCTCGATTGTGGGTACAGAAACATGGACAAATCTGTTTAAATGTTAGCGAGGTGGACAGTAAATATAACTAAACAGTACTTTCTATACCGCAAATATAAAGGGTCTTTCACCAGAAAAATATAATCCTCGAATTGTTTCTATCAATGCGATAGGGAGTTTAGGATACACAGAGTTAGCAACAACATTTGTTATAGAAAGAGGTAAGTTTTTTTCAAAGCTTCGGTACAGTTTAATGGAAGCCAGTAAGAACTGGTTGGCCTGGTAACTATGGGGTATAAATGATTATTTAGATACAGTATTAAATTGTTATAACATTTTTTATAAATAACATATACAGAAAGTATGAATTCAATATGCCACTGCAAAAAATGTCAGTAAAAACATGGTGTTCTAGAGTTTCAGGCTCCAAATCGCTTTCACAGAACTGGAACTTTTTGTCGCTGTCATTATAACTGTAGTACTTATTGCTGCCGCTATTTGCATCGGGCTTTTCATATGGAAGAAAAGAAAATCGGTGAAAGGTATGCTTAACTTGTATGGTTATTTATATGTACAAGTGAATTCGATCTAGTAAATTTGTGACATATTTCAATGCAAGTTTTTTTCCCGTTGTAAGAAAAAGAATTTTGTGGTGATTTAATCGTTAAGAATATTAATGCCTATTTACTAAACTTTAACATAATGCATTTACGACTAAAAATGAAACATTTTGTTATGGTGTAAACATTCTTTTAACCATGTTTTGTAGATCGGTATATAAGCACCTAAATAAAATTGAGCAAAAAATAAATACGGTAGATGTTATAAAAGCATTTATATGTTTTACATATTTTTCCAAATAGAGCAAGCTAATGGAAATATATATGAATCGTAAGTATTTTTATTTCACAAATTAAAAACGTTTTAATATGTATTTTTACTATCATAGTGTAGAAGACGAAAAGTGAATGTGAACACTTACTTTTGGCTATAAATGGGGAATCTTGTGTTTAATTTTAAGAACGTTTATCTTACCCTTTACGATACTATTTGCTTTCTTATTCAATTGACCAAATCATACAAGTATAGAAGTAAATAATCTAGTAACTGTTGTAATTCAATTATATTTTGTAGAACATCACGGTCTGATACAACATCCCAAGAACCGTATGAAGTCTTACACGGTAAGAATCAGACATGAATAAATAATCATTTTCTTTTAGTTTCCTAACTCTTCAAAACCTTGTAATAATTATGTTAACTTAAGCAGCATAGTACCATCTATGTAACTGGACTTACTTTAATTTAATAAATTGCTAAGTCTTGCAATACAAAATACTCAATGGGCTTCAAAATATTTTACTAGTAATTAATACACCATTGTTGAGCAAACATGCAAAAAACAGCAATATATCATACAATTTGATTTTACCGAACAAATGATAAGATTACATGATATCGCAATGCGGCCGGCACTTCGTTATGTGATATTATGTTAATGTGTTTCCTTTTCAATTTATCACCTGCGTCAAGGATATTCTTTTAATGTCAAGCCACCTACTTATAAGAAACATACATATATTGTCTTTTGAAATTCTAAGCACACTCAATTTTCAACTGTGTAAATTTCTGAGATACTGAGAACTTTTTGATGTCTGTCTTCATTAACAATGTTTTCAATTCCACCCACTGTTCATGATCCTTTGACTTTTGGAATCGCATTTTTGCTATTTTTTTTTCTCAATACAATCATGTAACATATCTCCTATGACACTTGTGTAACAACAACACAATATTTTGGTACTTTTCCCCAGTGTAAAACTTTTTTATCTGGATTGTTACTGTCATGCAGCATTAAAATGCAGATATTAATAACCATCTACGGGTCGTGTCAACGCCAAACCTTGCATTTTTTGTTATGCTTATATTACACCGTGTATACCCAGTAACGCCTGAACGTGAAAACAACGCACGATTCGTGCAATACGTAACGCAGAATTATGCAATAAATGGTGGATACCTGACAGGATTTCCAAAGGCCAATATATGTTTTATTTTACCGGACTAAAAAAAAGAATACCCGCTTCGGCTGCGAAGACATTACTCTTTATCCCTCATCAAGATTATTTCCATCGTTATAACATTACATGTGTTACAGCACAAGGTCTAAAATGATCAAAATCTGCATAAGTAGGGTAGTATAGTTGATACGTTATTAGTATTTATATTTCTTTCCGGCACGTTAAGCTTGATTTTGTTTTGATAATTAACATTCCTAGAATTATATTTTCTCCTGAATAATCAAAAAGAATAACTATCCATTGTAATAATAAAAACAAAATCTACTTAACACAAAATTAAAAACCTCAAAATGTGAACGCCTTGAACAACCTTGAATAACCAGGGTTCTTAGGATCGTGATATGATCAACATAGTTGGACGCTTTACTGTTTTACAGTTGATTGAACACGGAAACAACCTGAGTTTAAATCTTGAAATGAAGTAAAACACCAGTAGTTAATATTGAACAAATCTATCAAATACTGAAAAGCAACAACATTAAATAAATAGTTTTAAACATATCATTTACATTGCTGTGGAAATCTTTCAATTATTTTTTTCATTACACAGGTTTCAGAGATTCCAACACGTAAGCTATACTTTTTTATTATATATGTTATTAATATTATATATGTTATTAATATAATAATTTCTTTAAGGACTATGCAAATTATACCTCAGCAATCGGCCTTACTTAACAAGATTTTTTTAAAATTGTAGACAAATTAATATTTTCTTTAGTCGTTTTAAAAGTATAAATATTAAATTTCGTATGAATGCAAACGCCTGTACTGTAATGCTGAAAGAGAATATAATACATAATACTTGCCATGTAATACACGTATGTATCCAAGTTTATATATTTGTTTTTTTTGATTCATACTAAAATTAGAATATTTATATAGATATATCAAACCCCGGAAAAGATAAATAAGGACCAAGTCAATGTACATGATGTAGATTTCCATGGAAATATCAATATTTTAGTTTAACATTATCGCAAACAAGAACATCACAAAATATATTGCTGGATGTTCATCAATATAAAGTTTATTCACATTTCAATTCGTAGTAAGATTACAACAGCAGAATTACTGTTTTCAATAGTTTGTCTTAGTATGTAAAAAATAACGCAGGAATCGTTATTAACTCATTGCGTCCTGAAGATAATGATTAATTTTAGAATGCAGACTCCGGGTAAGATCAAATGAGCGTGAAACTAAATTACAGACTAATAATATAATATTTAAATCCAAGATTTTAAAACAAAATGTATACCATTTAGTATTAAATAAATAAGGTTATAGTTACGTCATGTTTTTAACGAGAAGTATATCATACAAATATTTCACAGGTTAGACACCTATGACAGTCTAAATACCAAAAGAAAAAGATGCTCGAATTAATCCGTTTCCAAATGGAGGAGATGATATAGGTAAGTAGACGATTTGTTTCAAAATTCAAAACAAATACAATGGACATTTACCTAGTATATTTTTACTCAAAATACGGTTCCGATATGTTGAGCACATGGAAACAGCTCCCAGTATTATTGTATTATGCAGTACATGTATAGAAAGATAATGCGTTTATACAGAATAAGAGATTAATACAAAGTCTTAATAAGCCTGTAAAAACTGAATACCCGAGGGTTTCAGCCCGAGGGCAATTATTCATTTCAGGGCTGATTATCACCTTCTGGCCAATCTATGACGTGTATTAATGTCATCAATACACTTGATAGATCTAAAATTTACTTTGAAATTTCGTTAATTTAAATTGCGATGCTGTAGTTTTCAACTGTACTTTACAGTAATTTCTGCAGTAAATTCTCCAGAGTTGCTTTCCTTATGTGAATGTAACCGAATCAAGAAGTTCTATTTATGTTCACGGAATGAAATTGTAGCTAGTATTTTTTTTAAATTCATTAAAGCTGTGTTTGTAGAAAAAACGCTAATTTCTAATTATAAAATCAAGCTATTCGTGCTTCAATCCTACTTTTATATTTACAGGTGTTTTGATGACAAAAAATATGACGTTATTGTTTCAGTTTGTGCACGTATTCATGTTCAATTGGCCGATTATCATTATCAGTTATCGGCCCCGGGTCACTGACTGAAAATCGGTCTTTTTGCACTCATAATCAGTTGAAATCATAGGCAATTGTGCTATTAAATATAGTAGCAAGTGTATTTAACATAGTTATACACATTTTGTTTGATATTGTCTAAACACTTTGCAACGATATGAGTTTTAGTTTTGACAAGATGCGCATTGAGACAAAATTGTCATAACAAAAAATCTCGATAATTGTTTAACTTTTGTAACCGTTTCACCTTATATACAAATAAATCTAACTATTTTTTTTCCAGCTCTTCAAACCCACGATACCACTGACAATGTAAATATGTACGAAAACCTAAAAATTGGAGGCTTCAAATAAAGAATCATTGGTGGAGAAATATTCATTAGTAAAAGATTTCAACGATAAAAGTGACAATGTCTCAGGATTGTTTATATCATGGAATGTCGTTACAAAAATGTGTTGATAGGAAACAAGACTTTGTTATTAGTTTTAGCAGATCTAATTAAGATCAGTATAAAATAAAGAAGTATAATACAATAACAGTGAAAAAATGAACTAGAGTCTATATGATAGACGAACAATAACATTGCTTAATTATTCATTATTAACATGTTCGTTAATATTGATTCTTTATTCATTTCTAACTTTTTTTGTAACAAAGTTTTAAAAGTTTATTTTAAATGTTACCTTACTTTCACACTTACTTGCAAACAGCGAAAACAGTAGAAGCAAATATTGAGACTGCAAATGATGGCTAGTTATTAAGAAAGTAGTTATCAAAAAAGCCTCGTATCAATTTATCTATCTAGATTCTTTCTGTTACAAGCGTATACATTCTTACCATATGATTTGAAAAATACTAGTTATTTCTTTACACAATATGTTTCTTTCAACGAAGACACAACAACTTTTTTTAAGTTTCATTATTTTGAGTTAAACATAGAAGCAGTATCAGGTATACATCAGAAGAAGATTATTTTCTATGAAAATTATATTTTCCTTTTAACTACCTAAATAATCTGCAACAAAAACTCAGCAATATGATCAACTAAACACATTTAAATAAAATGAACGCTGATAAATATCAGATAATAAAACAAGATCTTGCTAATACGTTTAACTGATTCATTTATATATGTTGGTCAAATGGCATTATTAATTCAAAATCACATTTATTAAGTTAAAGTGTTGATATATGCAAGTGAAGTACAATCAAATACCTCTAGCATTGGGTTTAAGATGCGTCATCCATAGATACAATTTTGCTAATAATTTTATGTAATTAGATCATATAAACTAAAATGATGTTAATAAATTGCATTACATTATCAGCTGATTATCATTACATGTCAAAGAACGTTTAACAAAATAATAAAACACTAACTTTTTGTTGTTGCTGTTTTTTCATGTTTATCGAAATATATATTTATTGTTTACATGCCATTACTTTTCTTTGTCAATGTTGTAAAAAAATATGAAAAAAGAAACAACGTAGCTATCGCGATGATACAAAATTGTTATTATTGTCCCCCGCCTTTGCGAAGAAAAAGGGGGATATAGAAATGGCCTCCGTCCGTCCGTCTGTCCGTCCGTCACACTTTCATGTCCGGTCCATAACTTTGTCATTTATCAAAGGAATATGAAATAACTTAACACAAATGTTTGTTATAATAAGGCGAGGCGTCAAGGTCAAGGTCGCAATTGCTCATTCATGTGTGCGGTCTATAACTTCTTTATTTTTGAAGGGATTTTGTAAATACTTGCCGCATTTGTTCACAATAATGAGATAATGTGTCATGCGCAACAACCGGTCACCTACCTCCAAGGTCAAGGTCACACTTGGAGGTCAAAGATTAACATAGTCTGTTATAGGGTGTTTTTTGTGTCCAGTCCGTAACGTTTTCATAGATCGAAAGATTTTGTAAATACTTGCCACAAATATTCACTATAATATGATAATGTGTCATGCACAACACCTGCATCCCTACCTCCAAGTTCAAGGTCACACTTAGAGGTCAAAAATTAACATTGTCTGTTTTAGGGTATATTTTGTGTCCGATTAAGAACTTCTTCGGGATTTTAAAAATAACTAGGCACACATAGTCACAATAGAAGACTATATATCAAGTACAACACCTGTATTCCTACCTCCAAGGTCAAGGTCACACCTAGAGGTCAAAGGTTAACAGTCTGGTATATTTTGTTTCCTGTCCATAACGTCTTCATAGATCAAGGGATTTTGAAAATACTTTACTCAAATAGTCACAATGATAAGATAATATGTTATGCGTAACATCTGTGTTGCTACCTCCAAAGTCACACTTAGAGGTCAAAGATTTTCAAAGTCTCTCATAGGGTATATTTTGTGTTCGAAATAAGTTCTTCACAGTTCAAGGGATGTTGAAAAAACTTGGCACAAATAGTTACAATAATAAGACGATATGTCATGCTTAACACCTGCAACCACTACCTCCAAGGTCAAGGTCACAATTACAGGTCAAATTTTAACATGATAGATTTTTAAATTCTGTATTTCATTTCTTAAATAAATTTGATTTTGCTTTTGCAGATCTAGCATTGATCACAAGTTTATACTGAAAGTCCTGAGATCCATACCTCAATCTTTTGAAATAGCACAATTTTATGCTTCGTATAAAAATTCTCCGAGGCGGGGGACGTTGGTAACTCTGTTGCAAATTCTTGTTTAAACAAAGATTGTTTGTGGATGAAAGCGATATATGCAAAATACCGTCCGCCCCCAACCTTCCCTGCCCCTGTGCTGGCCTAAAGAGTATGAAAATAATTAATTTCAAAATACATCTAGCAGATGTCTTCATACGGCTGTTGATACAGAGCCCACAATGTGTCACTTTCCAACAAAGATAACGAAGGTGTTGAATGAAATTACACAATAAACTTAGACTTAAACTAGAACAAGCATGAGCGTTTGAATAGTGCTATTTGAATGGAATGCCAATTTCATTATCTAGAAAAATGTCGGTTTAAAGACTGTTAGCACAAAATGTTCATGAGATGAACATAAGTTTTTTTCTAATTATAACCATTTAAATTGAAACTGATAAATGTTTTAAAAGTGCGTCCAACCATGTCTTTATGTCTATATTTTTAGAGCTTTTAAGAATTAATAAATGACTGTAAAGAAATGTTCCATGTAATAGAGGATAAAGTAATAGAGAGCGAACAATATTTAATTTATTAAATTAAAACAGACAATTCAAGCCATGATGGCTTATTACCGGTCATAGTTGTGACGGCACTGGCAGGCGACGTTTCGATAAGGAAGTCAGGCCCCGGATTCACAACAATATCGACTGTAACGATATTAAGTCATAAACCTACACATCTTGTGACTTTTGTCTAACAAAACTTTTATCATCTCATTACGCGTATAATGCTCAAAATCCTAACTTGAGTCTTCTAATTTGAGATACCTTTAACGTTCAAAGTACGACTGGCTTTTTAGATGCATAAAATATACCCAGAGACGCCAACATTATAAATTAATACTATATCACTTCAAATAATTAATTTGTGTTCATAAACGTAGCTCAAACGTCCACCTGACAAAGACAATGCGCAGTACGAAGTCACCATTATTTAAAATTTTTAGTAATCTCATGTTTGCCCTTTGTTTAAGAAGGAAATATCAACTCTTTGCTGAGGTATAATGTGCCTTAAATTTTTTTTACGTTGGTAAAAAAATGTGTATCGTAAAGTAAATGACATAATATAATAAACAAAAGTGCGGACAGGCAATTTGATTGATCATGGAAATGGCAGTGTGAATGTGTCTTTTTAGAATCTCAGTCACATGAACCTCATTTTAAATCAAATTTTCCAATGAAATTATCTTCAAATTTCAAATGTATGTTCAAAGGAATAAAAAGAATCAATACGTTATACATGTTGTATTAAGTGAAATATTTTGGAAACATGCTTGAATTTAAATCACGCTGGACCTTATATATTCAGCAGAAAAGGAACAAGTGCATTCCATTTTCTTATATGATTTGTGATGAGACTTTGTCACATTTTAAAACAGTCGCCTAATGTTCACGGGGGTTTTGACAGAAAACATAGCATAAAAATGTGATATTTAACATTTCTTTCCTTCAAATGTAATATCGTTGGCCATAAATTTATAAATCGTTTTATTGTGCTCCCATATTAAACGTACACTAATCGAATTAAACGATATTGGCCTTTGCCACAAGCCAAGAGCTTTGCCACTAACTTTGCTACCAGCCTAGAGCTTTGCCATCAGCTAAGAGGTACCAGCCAAGAGTTTTACCACCAGCCAAGTGTATTGCAACTCTCCAAGATTAAGGCAAGATTTATATTCCTGCAGTCTGACCATGCTCTTTACTGTTGACTGACTAACGTCTTCTTTACAGAATCCTTAATCTAAAGGCAACGCATTACATACACAAATAACACAAACAACAACAAGACAGTCAAACGTCCCATATTTAGTTTTTTAAAAGTTTTATTTTTAAACAAAAAATCATTTCCACGACATGCGCACAGTAACAATCTTTCTGAAACTTATTCAAAGAAATCTCAATATTTCTTATGTAAAAGAAAACAAATAATTCAATCCACAAATTTCGTGTCTAACATTTTACCTGTTATTAGACTCATAAGTAAAATGATAAGATTCTGATACACTTCTATCAAAACTACGATCAACAATGCTGCAGTACAATAACAATGCCTCATAATCATTAAGGTCTCGGAATTGGAAACAGTTACTATTTAGGTTCAATGAAGTACGTGAAAAATGCTGGTCAGATATACATAAGATCAGAATATATCAAAATGATATCTATATGGCCCGATGCACACTATTTTTAATATTGATAATACATTCCACTTTCTATGACAAATGATAATTAGGAAAGTAACGATACCTAAATATTAATTATTTCATTTCTAATTACCAAAATAGTGCATCAAATAGTCTTTTACTTTCGAGTAATTACGTTATTAAATATTAAATTGTTTTTTTGTAAGTTGAATAAATGATAAGTTAAGTGATAATGGAATTGTTATGTTTCGATACATTACTAAAATGGTAACATTCATACTAATAAATCATCGGATCGACTCTCATTGTTCTTCATATCAAGAAACACCTTTGTTTTATTGTTGATCTTTTCTTCAAATGCCATAACTACATATTTAAAACATATAAGGTTGCATAATATTGTTTCTGTTTCTTTTTTAAGCCGGTTTTAACACATTTTAGTCATACATCGACGGTCAATCCTACTGACTTATCCGGATAATTCACTATAAATAACCTGGGCAAGTGACCCATGATTTTTGAATCTGTGGAAAGAAACAAATAATCATAAGATTTACTGTTCGAAATGAATTGTCACCGAGAATTTTCGCTTCCCCCGAGGATCGAACAAGCGACCTTTGAATTACCATGGCGATTGAGCTCAGCAAGCGGGAGATATCAATACTAATCATCTGGTGTATAGATATAAAAATGACTTTTTGTTTTTTATAAACACTTATTTTGATTGTAATACTACAATTTCCATTATCATTTTATGAAAAACTAAAAGAATTATTATTAGTGCACTATGTTAGACGTAGTTGAACTAAAAATCACAAGTCATGACTTGCGACTTTTTAACAGCAACGGATTTAATAAATATAAGATGAAAATATAAGAAAAGTCATTTATTGTTGTCAATTTGAGCTGAATTATCCACTATTTGTGTTATAATGTATCACAGTACGTCTGTGTTAAATTTTTCCAAATTTACAAAAAAAGCAAAAAAAAACAAACAAACAAAACACACACACACACACCCAAAACAACAATCGCATATCAGTCTTAAATGTCATACGCATAGTCTATGCATATAAATGCAACGTTAATAGTTATGCTTTATATAGTAATGGTATCAATTTCTTTTGGTTTAAACATATTTTTATTCAAGGTAATATATACATGTTAATAATTTACAATTTAAGCAGAAAGGAATTGGACCGAGAGCTACAATAGCTCATGGTTGTCATCTCCTTAATTAGTTATCAATTTCTTTTGATAGCCTCGTACACATTATTTCCTTTATCCCGTGAAAAGTCATCCAGATCTGTATACTGTGTTTTACTTGGATCGTCTTCAAAAGTAGCTTTACTTTCAACGCGTTGATGTACGTCCTGGTAGTTTGATGAACTGTTCATATTGACGTATGTTCTAGAAAATCAAAAATATGCCGGAAAATATTTTTCTACAGGAAGGGGGCATATTTAAATTAAGTACACAAAACAAATACAACAAAAGGTGCATATTTTTAATCATTTCAAATAATAGTGCAATAGTTTTAATCAATCAAATGATATATTTGGTGATAACATTTAAAGAATTATCTTCTATTATGAAAAAGGCATGTATCTTATCCGTTATCGTTATTATACAATGTTTTACATTTCCTATATCAATTGATATAAAAAAATAAATGAAAAAATAAATAAATGAATAGATAAATAAATAAAAAAGAAAAACAACAAAAAACTACTTACGTTTGTCCCTGTAATTCATTGCCATTGTCTATGCCTTAAAAACAAAACAGTTTCTATTAAACAGATTTTGCTATTAAGGTTATGTTCTCTATAATTTCAACATATTTGAAAGGTTACCCATTTTCATCTATATAAAATGCACTACTTGTTTGAGCACTTGTTATAATATACATTAATTACTAAAAATAGATCTTACAAAAGCGACTAGCGATAGATATATCCCCAAATGTCATGCTTTTGTCGAGCATTATCATTTGCATATGCACGAGGACGTGCTTATAGAACGGGACGAACGATGGACTTCATAGACACGAGGGCTTCTGCAAATGTAAATGCCCGAACAAAAAAAAGATCAAAAAAGTATGCGCTCCGCGTTTCGTTCTCTACTTTTCATTTTAAGTGTCGGTTTTTAAGTTCCAGTGATATGCCATGTCGCATTTTCTTTTGATAATTTGGTACCAGACAAACTCTTGCAGTCACAATCTTAGTAACGTGCAACAACGACTCTTCCAACAACGAATTTATCCAACATAATTTACAACAGAATTATACAAAGCTAGGACTATCACTAAATGTGATTTATACCCCCGCAAGACTGCTTCGGAAATGAGGTTACTAGAAACAAAACACCTTGTAAAAAATAATGATTGAGTTATGGTTGTTACCATTAATTTTCAAGGTATGCATTGGGCAATAAAAAGTAACAAAGGGCAAACACTCTTAAATATGTCAAGAAAGAGTTATGGTTTCTGTGCACTGCGCTTCATCTCAATATACTTGACCAGTGTATGAAATTTTATTAAATTCCAACCAGTAGTTTTCAAGTTATGCTCTGGACAAGAAAAAAACAATGGAAAAGTAACAAAAGGCATTAACTCTATTATTACTCTGGATAGAGTTATTATTCATTTGCACTGTACTTTTTCTTACAATGCTTGACCATTGTATGAAGTTGTTTTGAATTCCATCCAATACTTTTCAAGTAATGCTCCGGACAAGTAATAAAGGGCAATAACTGTGTAATGAGTCAAGATGGAGTTATGATTCCAGTGTACTGCACATCCTCTCAATGTGCTTGATCATTATATGTAGTTGTTTTGAATTTCAACTATAAGTCTTCAAGTTATGCTTCGGACAAAAAAGCAATGGAACAAATATCAAAGGGCAGTAACTCTGTAATTAGTCAAAATTGAGTTATGGTTCTTGTGCACTTCACTCACTTCCTCTTAATGTTCTTCACCCTTGTATGAAGTTAAATTGAATTCCAAACATTAGTCTTCAAGTTATGGTCCGAACAAATGAAAGCAATGGAAAAGTTACAATGGACACTAACTCTTTAATTACTGTAGATAGAGTTATGGTTCTTGTCCACTGCACTTTTCCTTTATGTGTCTGACCACTGTATGAAGTTGTTTTCAATTCCTACCAGTAGTTTACAAGCTATGCTCCGGACAATGAAAAGTAACAAAGGACAATAACTCTGTAATTAGTGAAGAGTTATGTTTCTTGTGCACTGCACTTCCTCTTAATGTTCTTGACCATTGTTTGAAGTTGTATTGAATTTCAAGTATTAGTCTTTAAGTTATGCTCCGGACAAGGAAAATGCAACGAACTGCTGGACCGACCGACCAACCACCGGGTAACTCCTATATACCCAGGGGTATAAAAAGTAGCTTTTTTAAGTTTTATCATATAGTTTCATCTATCAGCTATATATAGTGGATATTGAATGAATGTAGATTTTATACTAAATTTATTGAAGGAGTTGAATAAAATCATAGTATGCGAGCCTCTGGCGAGCATAAAATTGTTTATTCAACGAATTCAATAAATTAAGTATTAATCCTACACGAATATACTATGCTATTTATCACATATATAAAATAAGAATGACAAATTGTTAAAAAGGTGTATTTTTTCAATGACATGCCTAGGTGTAACAGTAGCATTTGTGCTTTAACGCTATGTATATATATCGTACAAAAGACATCACGTCATATTGGTGAAATAAAAAATTCGTATTTTCATATTCCGTATTTGATTGTAAAATCATATTTTCTGTATTCTCACTGGTGTCTTGCCGGACTACTTTTTCTAAATTCAGCCAATACACAAAATGTAAGGGGAATACTTTCATAGTGTAATATCAAATAGAATTATGTATATTATAAACATAATTTCTTTTTTCTCTGAATACAAGATTTATGTTCAACTTGTCATAACGCCACTCATGAAATATTTATTTTCATACCACTCGATGAAAATAAATCAGGTATTAATAGGAAAAACTGGAATATTATCTATATATTGTAAATTTTCAATTAATACCGCATAGTTATTTGTTATACATGTTGCTTACCTATATTTTTCATCATCAAAGTGCTACTTCGATTTTTACTGAAGGAGACATTCCGTTTCCATAGAACGGTTATTGAAGTTGCGTAAATTGTGAGGATAAGAGAAACTGTTCCTAAAACTATACCAATTGTCAGTGTATCACCATCTTTACAATCCTCTTTTCTTACTTGTTGTGAAGCCGGTTCTGCAATGGTTAAGTACGTTTGTAAATTACGTTTGGGCAACAGATTATTACATACTGAACGAGTTAAAACCGTAATTATGATTTCCAGTGTGTTTGTAGCTGTTCTGTTTTTTTTGTATTTGTCTTGTCATTTGACACGTGTGTAATAGCTTAACTTCTTAATATCGAATAATCTCGTCAAATGTTAAACTATAGTGATACTGGTTTCAGTTCTCATTTTATATCGATCTACATTTTATGATCTCATTTCTAACATTTTTCATTTGCAACATATCAATAACAGACCTACACGTATTTTCCAGAAACAGTTTTTCTATTCATTGCATTTATTTGCCAATTGATTGTTTCACCAATTGTATTTACTTTATATGAATCTGCAGTGTCTTCTTTGTAAATAGTCTGTGTTACTCTAAGTTTCGACACATTTTAGATTTTCTATGTCAATGGTAAAAAATATGGCAGTAAGCATATATTGTTGTTAATTATAATATTGTTTTTCAATAAAATCAATTTTATTTTGATGTATCTATTTATATCATTTAAATGGCTAGGACATACGATTTAAACATAAATTAGCAGTGTCTAGTGTTGCCTGTTCAAACATTTTTCAAATATAATACCATCAGAGTTTTTAAAAAAACTTACCTTGTTGTAAGAGAGAAAAATATTGATTATAAGTCCCAATACTGTTCATTGTAGTAACACGATATTGTCCGTAATCATTCTGGGAAACGCTAAATATTGTGAGATTTGTCTCTAACCCCGAAGAAGAAATATGAAAATCTTCATTTGTTAAAATTTGTAACCATCTTGTTTCTCTAAAATTGTACCAAGCAAACCCTTTTGGACCAGGCTCTGGATGCGCAAGAGCCTGAAATGTCAATGTGACAGGTGCGTTCAGTGTAACTGTGAGCTTTTCTTGAATTTTCCGTACTGGGCGTGGTGAACCTATATTATCAAAATAAAGTGTTGAAATGTTAATAAAACTGATAATTTGCAAAAGTTGTTACGAAATAGACACACAGCTTAACAAGGGTAAGTGGGACGGGGGAGGCTCCACGATCAGGTTTAAAACACGTAGAAGTAGTTTCTTGTTGATACCTCTTGTAGTTTCAGAATGTCCCGGACAAAGTTCAAAGGTTAAAAAAAGACAACTCCAAATTTAGGCAAGGCAGCGTTACGGTTCTTATGCACTGCGCGTCAATCAATATGATCTATCTACCTAAGTTTTATATTGACACCTTATGTGTACCCGGAAAATGTTTAAAGTATAAAAATGAAAAAAAGGTAATAACTACAAAATAGGCACATCATAGTTACAGTTATAATGCAGGACAGATTAAATTAAGTACCATAAACTAATGACGTAACAAAGTTTATGCGGTAAAGAATTTCTTTCAATTCATTTGACATTATATCAAATACATCTATAAAATAAAGACTTACAGTTAACAAACATTGATACATTTCCGCTTGATGTATTCATATTCCTATTTCTCACTTCACATATATATTCACCGCTATCATAACAATTTACTGTCTTGTGGATAAATTTCAAAGAGCTGGCATTTTGCTCCTCTTTTAAGATTTGTCCATGATGAGTTATTTTGATGTTTTCAGCAGGATCTCCACTGACAGTACATGTAAATATTATGCCAACTTCAAGCTCGTCCACGGTAACAATTGTCGTATTGATATGACTTCCAATGTAGAAAAATTTCAAAAACGTTTGTTCTAAAATGAATTCACAAAATTAAGTTATCTTAACATTTCCATATTTCGCAATATATATCATTATCACATCTAATGTTTAATAAGATTCTGTTATGCAATTGTTTATGTTGTTTAACTGTTTTAACCATTTTACACGTGTTAATTAAATGAGTTAATACCTTAATAATTACACTTAAAATAAATATCAGGGAAACCGAAACATAATAAATTTACCTTTTATATTAATCGTTACAACAATATCTGCAGATTTCACATAAATTGAATCATCATTATTTTTAGCTTCGCATCTATAATCTCCTGTCATATATTTGTCAACTGCTCCGATATACATTACAGCACCTGTTGTATTCATCCTTAAACCACTTGTAACATTAACACATGTGTAGGAGCATCCAGGATAACATTCTGCCTTACATTGTATAATCAGAGACTTTCCTTCTAACACATCATATGGTGATGTTATGTTTAAGCTGACTGTATCTGGTCCATCTAAAAGCATTAAAATGATTTACCCTCGTAACTGACTAAAAGCTTTTTACAAGGTTATAAGGTACTCAAAACTAATACTACATACTCTAATAGAAATCCGTAATTGTATATCAAAATCTGTAATACGGAATCGTTCGTTAAACAAACAATGCAAGCATTCTTTTTCAAAATTCGAGGTACAATGAATCATATACATAATTATATATTTGTGTTCTAATAATCAAAGTCTTCAATAAGTCGTTTTCTTTCTTTGTGCGGTAAAAGAGTCCTTAAAGAAAGTCCAAAACCGCAAAATTGAAAATGTTACAGGCTCGGTTTGATCGAGCCTGTTAATGGACACCGTCCCTAGCACCGGCTAATATAGTATTCAACATACACGTATGTTATGGTGAAATTCTGTTTTTGAACCCTTATCCAACATCCACCCCATAACAGAGGCTGTTTTTTTATTCAATCTCCTTTTAACGCATATTAGTATCTAAAGAACGGATTTCTGTTATATACTTACAGATAATATATATTAATAAAATCATGTTGATAATATACTTACATCTAACATTGACGAGAGTTTGTATTGTTGTTGTTGGAGATGAAATTTTTTCAGGATTTTGTGCTATACAAGTGTACAATCCAGCATCTTCACGTTGTAGTTCTCCTACAGATAAAACACTTGTACTGCTGGCTGTGGTTGTCTGCCCTTGTCTTGTCTTATTCCATGTGTATGTGCAATCAGGATAGCAGTTAGCAGAACACGTGATATCATTTAGACTCTGTCCTTCATTTTTGGTGTAATTTTGTGGTGATGGTGATAATTTAGTTGATGACTGGTATGGTCCATCTGAAAATCAAATAAACATATGAAAACCTGACAATAACTAAGGACATCATAAGGTTAGAAAAAGTTCATGTTAAATCAGATGTATTCATAGTGCATCTATCATCATTATTCGGTGTTAAGCTATAACAAAAAAGGTAAATGTTTTTTTGTTTTTTTTTTGCATACCATATTCTTATAACAGAAAGAGCTTATTGTACCTACGTCCTAGTAAACTACTTATTATAATCAAATAATATATGAGAAAAACTAAGCCAATATTATTGTGTATTAAGAAGGAACAAATCGATGTTAAACAACTATTAATTAAAGTGAAAAGAAGGACAGTAGAATAGTATAGTATGTATAGTATGGTATGGTATGGTATGGTATGGTATAAAATAATATAATATTGTAATAATAATGTCATAAATACTGCTGTTATATTGATATTGATAAACAATATCATGAATACTGCTTTTATATTGAAGTTAATGGACAATGCCATGAATACTGCTATTATATTGAAGTTATTAGACAATGTCATGAATACTGCTATTATACTTAAAGCTGCACGCCTCCAGATGAGCCAAAATAACTCAAGAATATCAATATTGAGCAAAATGTACTAACATTATCAGAAAGTTAAAAACATTCAAGATCCAAGTTAAATTTTTCATGTTATGTGCGGTTTAAGACTGTTTTTGCGGTATTTTGTCGCCATAATTCTACTGCGTTACTAACGCAGTAAGGGCTGTTTTTACATATGTTGACCACATTTTGGTAATTTTCTTGGATTGTAAGTGCCGGATTGCAATATGTAAATTACTTTATTTGTTTACCTCACAATATTTTACTTTTAAATTCTTTTTTTAAAATTTTCATGAAAACTGACATTAATCGGCGTGCTGCTTTAAGCTAATAGAAAACGCCATGAATACTGCTATTATATTGAAGTTATTAGACACTGTCAAAGATACTGCTATTATATTGAAGTTTATAGACAATGACATAAATACTGTTATCATATTTAAGATAATAGACAATGTCATGAATACTGCTATTATATTGAAGTAAGTAGACAACGTCGTGAATACTGAATACTGCAAGTGTATTGAAGTTTGTAGACAATATCATGACATTCCATACTGCTATTTTATATTGAGGTTAATAGACAATGCCAAGAATACAGCTATTTTATTGAAGTTAATAGACAATGTCATGAATACTGCTATTTCATTGATGTAAAAAGACAATGTCATGGATACTGCTTTTTTATTAAAGTTAATAGACAAAGTCATGTAAAATTCTGTTAAATTTAAGTTAATAAACAATGTCAGGTTATTGCTTTAAAATTAAAATTAAAGATATACTATGCACAAATATGCTTTTTAATGATATTAATACTTAGCGCATTATATATGCGGTGTCAAATGTTGGCGTTTTTTAAAGTGTTTTGAATTGGCGGGGTCATAAATTGGCGCAAACGCTTTTAGACCGCCAAATTAAAACACTTGTTGGCATAAATATGGGGTCATGAATTGGCGATTACAAATAAAGAATAAAAAAAATAAATAAAAATAACACCGGTCTCGCAGTAGTTGACTGTCCTCGTTTATTTTACGGCATACGGTATACCTATTCTTGGTCACCTTTATCTTTACATCGTGCTAATTCTGAACGATTTTAATAAAAACATGAACTATTTTTGTTATTATTTGTATCGTGATTTATTTAAGTCTTATCTTAAGGCAGAGTTTCAATCATTTTACGGTGATGAAATTCAAAAACGGTTAGCTGCTGGGACGGATTTGTCAGATATAAAAATTGACCTGCGGACTTCTGTTGTGAAACCATTGCATGCACAATGGCTGGTCAAGGCTGTTTCTAAACTAGCCACAAAGCCCGACATCATTGCCGAGTCTTTCTCTAAGGCAGGACTATAAATTTTGTTAAGTAATTAAATGTACAAAGTGTAACATGATTCCATATCTGATTTTTATATGACATTTAGATTTGTTTCTCGTCGTGTGATCATCTTCGTAATAAATACAGTATATAGATATATAATTAAATGAGTTTCGTACCAAGACTTAAAAATAAACAAATTGTTTTCAGCTTACTTGTAATGTTTATTTTTATTACAAATAATCAAGGGAGATTACTCGGACAAACCAAAGCTATTTTACCATGAGTTGTCTACCTTTCAAAGAATAATAACGATGATCTAAAATGGCGGTGCTTTAAATTGGCGTTGTTTTGAATTGGCGCTTCTGACCCTGACCGCCAATATAGCCAAATATAAACCCCCGCCAAAATAAGTACTTATACAGTAATTGATACACAATTCTCTTTGTATGTATAAAATAAACATGTTTTGACTTCATTTTAAGTAGATATGTTATGTTTTGAACTCGACACACTATTGGTGGTCACAGTATGAATATATAGTGTCATTAAAAAAACTGACGGATTTTTTAAGAAAAAACAAACAAACTTCACTTGACTTGTGATAGGGAATGCAGCTTCCCATACATAGTCTATTCATTATTTTATTCAAACTAAATATATTTAGTAAGAATTTCATGGATTTCAATACATTTCTTAGATAAAAATATTTAACCTAAAGATGAGCATAGTATATCTTTAATAGACAAGCTCAGAAAAACTGCTATTGACAATGCCATAAATACTGCTATCATATTGAAGTTAATAGACAATGTCATGAATAATGCTATCATATTGAAGTTAATAGACAATGCCATAAATACTGCTATTATATTAAAGATAATAGACATTTCCATAATAAATGTTATTATATTGAAGTGAATAGACAGTGCCATGAATACTGCTATTACATTGAAGTTCGTAAACAATGTGATAATACTGCTATTATCTTGAAGTAAATAGACAATGTCATGAATACCGCTTTTATATTGAGTTTAATTGACAATGCAAAAAATACTGCTTTTATATTGAGTTTAATAGACAATACCATGCATACTGTTATGTTATTGAAGTTAAAATACACGGCTATTATATTATAATTAATATACAATGTCATGAATACTGCTATTTTATTGAAGTAAATAGACAATGTCATGAATACTGCTATTATCTTGAGGGTAATAGACAATGTCATGATTACTGTAATTATATTGAACTTAATAGACAATGCCATGAATACTGCTATTATACTAAAATTAATGGAAAATGCAATTAATACTACTATTATATTCAAGTAAATAGACTATGTCATAATTACTGCTATTATATTATATATAATAGACAATGTCATGAATACTGCTTTTACATTGAAGTAAATAGACAATGTCATGAATACTGCTATTTTATTGAAGTTAATAGACACAATCATAAATACTGCTATTTTATTGAAGTTAATAGACAATGTAATCAATATTGCTATCATATTGAAATTAGTAGACAATATCATGAATACTGCTATTGACAATGCCATGAAAACTGCTATCATATTGAAGTTAATGGAAATGTCATGAATACTGCTATTTTATTGACGTTAATAGACAATGTCATAATACTGCTATCATATTGAAGTTAATGGACAATGTCATGAATACTGCTATTAATTTGAAGTTAATATATAATGTAATAAATACTGCTCTCACATTGAAGTTAATACACTATGCCATAAATACTACTTTTATTTTGAACTTAATAGACAATGTCATGTATACTGCCATTATATCGGTGTTAATAGAAAATGTCATGAACACTGCTTTTATACTAAAATTAATGGAAAATGCAATAAATACTGCTATTAAATTGAAGTGAATAGACAATGTCATAATTACTGCTATTATATTATAGATAATAGACAATGTCATGAATAATGCTATTACATTGAAGTTAGTAGACAATGTCGTAATACTGCAATCATATTAAAGTTAATAGACAATGTCATGAATACTGCATTTATATTGAGTTTAATATACAATGCCATGAAAACTGCTATTATATTGAAGTAAGTAGACAATGTAATGAATACTTAAAACTACAATTGTATTGAAGTTTGTCGACAATATCATGAATACAGCTATTATATTGAAGTTAGTAAACTATGTCGAAATACTTCTATCATATTGAAGTTAATAGACAATGTCATGAATACTGCTACTATATTGAGTTTAATAAACAATGCCATGAATACTGCTATGTTATTGAAGTTAAAAGACAATGTCATCAATACGGCTATTACATTGAAGTTAATAGACAATGTCATGAATACTGCTATTTTATTCACGTTTATAGACAATGTCATAATACTGCTATTATATTGAAGATAATGGACAGTGACATGAATTCTGCTATTTTATCAAAGTTAATAGACAATGTCATAAATACTGCTATCACATTGAAGTTAATAGACAATGCCATGAATACTGCTTTTATACTGAACATAATAGACAATGTCATGAATACTGCTATTATATCGGTGTTAACAGACAATGTCATGAATACTGCTATTATACTAAAATTAATTGAAAATGCAATGAATACTGCTTTTATTTTGAAGTAAATAGACAATGTCATAATAACTGCTATTATATTATAGATAATAGACAATTTTTTGAATACTGCTATTAAATTGAAGTAAGTAGACAATGTAAAGAATACTGAATTCTGCAATTGTTTTGAAGATTGTCGACAATATCATGAATACTGCTATTACATTAAAGTTAGAAGACAATGTCGTAATACTGCTATCATATTGAAGTTAATAGACAATGTCTCGAATACTGCATTTATATTGAGTTTAATATACAAGGCCATGAATACTGCTATTATATTGAAGTAAGTAGATAATGTAATGAATATTTAAAACTGCAATTGTATGGAAGTTTGTCGACAATATCATGAATACTGCTATTATATTGAAGTAAGTAGACTATGTCGTAATACTTCTATCATATTGAAGTAAATAGACAATGTCATGAATACTGCTACTAAATTGAGTTTAATAGACAATGCCATGAATACTGCTATGATATTGAAGTTAAAAGACAGTGTAAGAATACTGCTATTACATTGAAGTTCATAGACAATGTCATGAATACAGCTATTTTATTGAAGTTAATAGACAATGTCATGAATACTGCTATTTTATTGAAGTTAATAGACAATGTAATCAATATTGCTATTATATTGAAATTAATACACAATGTCATGAATACTGCTATTTTATTGACGTTAATAGACAATGTCATGAATACAGCTATTTTATTGAAGTTAATAGACAATGTCATGAATACTGCTATTTTATTGAAGTTAATAGACAATGTAATCAATATTGCTATTATATTGAAATTAATACACAATGTCATGAATACTGCTATTTTATTGACGTTAATAGACAATGTCATAATACTGCTATTATATTGAAGATAATGGACAGTGACATGAATTCTGCTATTTTATTGAAGGTAGCACACAATGTCATGAATACTGCTATTATTTTGAAGTTAATAGACAATATCATAAATACTGCTATTGACAATGTCACGAATACTGCTATTACATTGAAGTTAATAGACAATGCCATGAATACTGCTTTTATATTGAACTTAATAGACAATGTCATGAATACTGCTATTATATCGGTGTTAATAGATAGTGTCATGAATACTGCTATTATACTAAAATTAATGGAAAATGCAATGAATACTGCTATTATATTGAAGTGAATAGACAATGTCATAATACTGCTATGATATTGAAGTTAATAGACAATGTCATAATTACTGCTATTATATTATAGATAATAGACAATACCATGAATGCTGCTATTAAATTGAAGTGAACCATGTTCAACCAACCAACACCATTCACAGACCCCCTGAATATACCTCTACTGAGAGACCACACTTCCAAAGGAAGACCGTGTTATACGTTGAATAAAAGTGAAAAAGAGAAGTTATTATAGTTATAAACTTGTACAGTATACTACAGAATTGTTTGTGTGTGTATTTGAGTTTTTTTATATCCAAAATGAAAGAAACGAATTGCTCCCCGCCCTTTATTTTCGGATAAAATATTTTCATTGGTCATGTGAAAACTTTACACCAATGAAAATACTCTGTACGTTAATACAGGTGAAAACACTCTGCTTTACCTGTTACTTGCATTACCATTAGGAATTTGACAAATCGGAATACGGTTCGTGATAGTTTCATATGCTGTATTGATTGAACAGTTTTTGCAAATAATTATAAAGAGGATATTTGATTGTTTGTGTGTAAGATGAAATTTTATTTCATCTTGTGATCTTTAAAAACAGTATTACCGATTGACTCGGCCCGAGAACTGGATGTTTAGTCAAATTTCTCAAAAATACAAGAGTCTTGAGCTAAAAAATTAAGAATCACCGTTAAATGGTGATGACTTTATTTATTTTATTTAAAAAAGAATGAATGAATGCTTCTTTATATAAGATAAACAAAAAATTCTAGTTGCAAAAAAAAATCTCACACAATCCGACCTTATTGCTGTTACTTAAGGCGATCAGGCCTTGAGTAATACATGTATAAGTGGCCGCCATTTTTAAAAGTTGTGTATTTCACGGGAAGAAAATAACTGTGTTTGATTCAGAGGAATATCATTGGATATGCTAGTCAAAGAAAACTTATTTGAGGACTGCTACAGACAGTTAACGGAATTAATAATTGTTGTCATATGTGTAAACATTCAAAAAACAAACGGCTAGGCATTTGGAAAACAGGGACGTTTTGAAAGGCTGTCTTACGAATGCTAGGTTGTTTACTTTTTCTTTGAGCTGATGACTGTCTTTTTTCAAGTTTTTTTTTCATATTGCATAAGGCAGAAATTGCTCAAAAGATCCTTAAATATCCCAAAATGTCATCAAGAGCAGTTTTTGCGTTTGGAGAGAAGTGAAATAAATTTGAGGCACCAAATGGGGGGAAATCTTTGAAAAGTAGTCTCGTCATTGAAAAGTGTAAAATTATATTTTGGTAATTTTGAGTGTGAAATTACCAAATATCATTTTTATAGATTAATTAGGTAACCACTTAAAAGCATAAAATAAATAATTTTATCAAGTTTATATGCGCAATACAAAAACAATCATTCATTTCGAATAAACTGCCGTTCAGTCGGGCAATTTTCACAATAAACCGCTGTCGACTTACACTTGCGGCGACTTGGAGATTTACGTATCTTCTTGTAAATTGAAATGATTGTATTGACAGCTTTATATCCTTTAAAGGTTATCAATTCCCTTCCATTTGATACATTGGTGAAAACTTGATTTAAATTTAAAGCATATACCACATTTAAAACATATTTCAAAAGAAAATTACACACACCGTCATGTAATATTGAGTTCGAGAATAAAAGGATGGGACATAACTTCTTAAAATTTGAAAAAAAAAAGAATAAAGAAATATGATGTTGTATCAGTAATGGAGAACAAATTATTGAAACTAATTCGGTAAACGTACAATATCTAATATTTTTACCATTAATATAACGGAAATCATTCAACACCAATGGTCAATACATCTCGGGAAAGAAATAGTGGACCTAGACGGTTAATATTCTTTGTGATTTTACTTCTTAGAATTCGAAATAGTAAATGAGATTTACACTTTTCAAACATATGCATACTGCATCTTATAACATTATTTTACTCTTGAGTCAAGGTACGTCCTATATTTGAATAGACAAAATTTGATAAAATTAAGATTCATTAAGAGGGCTTAATACCATAAAGAATAGCCCCGTGACTTCGAAATAGTTTACATAAATATGAAGATTCCGGATTAAAAGTGATCCACATTACAAACCGCCTTTCAGTAAGAGATGCATTTTTATTCAAACAAATATCAAGAATTCATAGTATTTTGACGATCATGTCATGGATACCAATATGCTTTAGTTTAATCATTGTATATTATGTAGTCATATCTTTATTATGAATACAAATTGACCTTTAAACCATACTGAGTGAGTTGAGTAAATAACATATTTATGTGTGCGTTAGACATGAGTCATATGATGAAACGTTGATTATATGCCACTATCACATTTAAAATTACGTTAAATAACTATATGCGGACAACTAAAATTATTTGCATCTTGTAGTTTCACAGCGCAGCATCGGCCATTAACAGACGATTTATTGCATTAAAATAATATATCTCTTCGCTGTTTATGCTTATAATTACAAAATTAGTCAACACAATTTTATTATTGTTTCCGGATCATACTGGTTATTTCTTCCGTGACTCACCACTCCTGTTGATTCTCTATTTTTAAAAGGAGTATTCGTTTGTGATATGTCTCGTAATTTAAGCTATGACAAGGATTGGGATGAAATCCAGTAGTACTTTACATTAGATCAAAGTGGTGCAAGCAATTCTTTATATGATATAAAATAAATTGATTCTGACGATTAAACCACGCAATGAATAAATTATAATTTATTCAAAACATTAGCTATTTGCAAACATATGAATACATGTAATGTTTGAATCTGTTTTCTATTCTCAGAACAGGACATGACACGTTTTCTTAAATTTTAGTGTCGGATTTAAATCATCACACAGAATATATTATGTTAACGAAATATACAAGCCGTTTTCACTTTGCATTTGTCATAAAAACATAAACGAAAAATAATGAAATACCATGTATTCTACACAACAATTTGTCATTTTGCACAAGACTTAAACCAAAAGCAATGGTACCAGTTCTGCATGAACAATCTTCAATACGTTTCCTTATAGTGGCATACATTTTGCATTTCTGTATGTAAATAAACATATATAGAAAATGGACAAATGTTTATGTATAAGAATAAGAATGCAATCAACACACATGGATTGTAACATTCAGATATTAAACGTGTTATCAAGATACATTACACTTTTTTGCGGATTTTTCCCGCATCGATAATATTTTGTGCCAATCTGCATTCCTTTTTTATGCTTAAGGTGGAAGTCATACCCGATATTGATATGTGATTTTTTGTTTGGCGACCCAATCTGCATTTTAACTACCATTTTTTTTACAAGCTATGTACACCGAGTTCACAATAATGTATTAATATAGAAAGTTTTACGAGTCATATGATGTGAGAACATTTAACTAAACCAATTCTGATAAAATAAGAAGAAAAGAATATATATCTATCGAATTGTATCCTCACTTTTTCTTCTATCTATTCATTATTAGCTGCAGTGTCAATCCCTTTAGTAGCCGCATGTCATGTTTTACAAATTCCAAGCTAATGATTTTTGAATTTCGTTCAAAGACAAGCGACATCTGTATTGCTAGTACTCTCTGACCATTTATTACAACAATTTAATATGTAACCCATGCTGGAAAATGATCAGGCACTCAGCTCATCTCTCTAATCGTTAAGTTCTTTTCCCCTCTTTCAACTGATATCTATACTGGACTTTCCATTTTGGTTACATTTATTTTCTTATAGAATCAGGACACCAACTGTAAACAACAGATCATACCTAGAGCATTAATTTAGTGAATAAATATAAGTCTAGCGACTAGTGACAATTACAATAAGGCCAGGCTTATGCGATTGTCTAAGCAAAATAAATAACTCCAAATACTCTGTGGAAATATTGTCCGTAATTATTATGTGTATAACAACTATTTTAATTTCATTTATTGTTATCTTCAGATGCGAGAAAAATTTTCCCGAGGAATTTGTGAGAATTTTCCTGAGAAGCCTAATATAATATGTGCAGAGAATACACACATTTGCAACCAATGAATAACGAAAATCTCGCACAAGATATCATGCAAGTACACAGAAACAATAAAGCATCTTATTATTGCAAATAATATCGTCTGAATTCCTTTGTATCGTGTGTCTGTAACTAACAGTTCATCGTCTCAGCAGATAGAACGAAGTCAAATATATGAAAATTAACAATATACAAAAATTCGTATTTTGTTCAAACTTCTAACTTAATAATCAACACTCCTTCGATGCTCACCGTTTGTTGTGAAATTAATACCTCATTTTTTCTATAACAGTGTCAATAACATATCTATAAAACAAACATTAAAATGATGGGGACATATCAAACTTTGAGCACCATATGCAAACAGACACTAATCTGTTCACATACTAGAGTCTTCATATATTTACAGTTCCGTATGAACAGTGGACTAGAATATTAATGTTTTGTATAGTACATGTTATTAATTATATAAATGCGGATCTAGGCACTCGCAGTTTAACAAAACATTGAATGATTCGTATTTTGTTAATATTTATGTGCTACATATGATATTCGGATTGTTCTACTTATAGGTGAGAATTGACATCTTATATGTATATCAACAGAAGTTTATAACGTCTAATTGTTTCTCTTAGATAATATAAAGATGATTTATTCCAATATTGAATGGCAACGTTTCATCTACCGTTATATTAAAAACTCGACAATATCCCTCTCCATATTAATACACATGTATAACAGTATCTTATCTTCAATGCATGTCTATTCAAATCCACTTTAAGTTCGAATAATTAGAATTATTACAAAAGTACAGATGATAGCATGTCTAGATATTGTAACAGTCCGTAAATTTATTCTAGTGTACTACACTGAGGCTTAAAATAATCCAGGTCTTGATCACCCATAACAAGCACGCCTATAATCATTTTTTTATATCCTCAAGGATTATGTGCCGAGTACCTACACTATACGATTTTGTAATTACGCATAATACTTAACTAATAGATTTTATTTACAGTCAATATTCAGATTTATCATGGAATTATACCCTAAACTTTTAACTTCTTGTAGAAAGATATGATCCTTTATATACTCTAATTCAACATTATTAACTTGCTCTACTTTGATTTTACAAATCCAGTGAATACGTTCAAAAACAATATGAACCAATCCAGCACAACTCATTACTAGCAAATTCCAATATACAAGACACTTTTGACATACACTTATCTTGCACGCCCTTACGGCCACGATTACTGGTGTAAAATGATTGTCATAACTTAACGATCATCCATTATAAGATTTTCTCAAAGTACTTTCAATTTTCGATGCAATGCATATACCGTTGCGGAGTTACAATGTCTCACAAACATACTCTATATATTTCAATGAGATAACTCCCAAGGAAAAAGTCGCATCTTTTAACTGTCTCTATCGCTTGACCAGATTGTGTAGAGAGAGCAAAAAAAAAGTCGTATACATATCAGGAGAAAATCCAAAACCTCCGTGTTATACAATATGTGTTTTTTTTTCAACTTACACTATATATCTATATGGTCTGTTACATCAACTCATCGAACATCAGGACGAATAAAAATAATTATTAAAATAAAAATCTAGAAAATAAGACTTATCGTAGCCATTGTAACAATACAATTACTTTAATATTATAGTGCTTGAAGTTCCAAGAACTTGAACACTCAATAGAAAAACTCATTCTGAGAGATTCCCATTATTAATCCTAACTAGAACACTACTTAAAATGACGTGAAACTTATAATGTTGGTCCTTAAGATATATTCATTATTATAGTGATCGAGAGCTATCTATTTATATTATATATAATATATATAGTTATCCTAACTTGCTTAGGGACTAAAAAAACAACGTTTTCAACTTAATATGTGTGTCTCTCGATTCCACGCCCTATTTCATTTATATATAAGAGTTTATTTGGCCCTTAATATTGCTAAACATTATATTAAGTGACGAATATAATAATTTACTGTGATATATAATGTGACTTATACTACAGTTAAATTTTCATCTGTTCGACACACAAAACCATTTTCAATGAATCTAGAAAAAAAGGCAGGCTGCTGTGTTGAATAGCGTATTTTTAAAAAATGGATATCTCAGGAGGTATTATACTGATTATATAATACAGGTTATGTCGCACACGGAATTCATGATATAGAATAGGTGATAGTGAAGCTTAATATTTACGAAAAAACAATACATATGAAAATATATCAACTTAATCTAACTTCAATTAACAATCTGTAGTGGTTGATTGAGTACAATTTACATCATTTCTCAGCAGCACACGTACATTTTCCACCTCAGGTTGACTTTGTTAATGACCAGGTTAAGGACTGGCTCAGAATACACTATTGAATTTCTGGTCCCAGATCGAAACTATTGTCAGTTCCCTCCCACACCCAGCTCTACCAATGACCACATCCAGCCTGGCTCTTGATGACAGCAATCTGCTCCACATTATTCTCTTATGTCACGCATATTGACACTCATTTGGATATCTTGAAAAGAAATATTTTTCCTTCCGAGTCACCTGTAGAGAACTTGTTAGTCATATCAAACATTGTTACTGTTCTTATTCCTAACACAGTGGTTTTGAGTGTATTAAGTATTTGTACTAGTTGTATATAATAATACACTATAAGATAAACATCGCTTTCGTATTATTCAAAGAAGTTAAAAACCATATACGAAATATTAATTTTGTAATAGACTGACCCCGTGACGCCACCAATGAATTAAATATAAAGTGAGAGTACAAATATTAAGATATATTCTATTTAATATACACCCGATTGCATTACAATAAAATAAAACTTCCGGCTATTACCTTTCCTTGATAATATATATTTAATCCTATACATTCACATATTTCATAAACGCTTTTTGTATTTAGAGGAAAAATCTTCACGTACTAAGGCCTATATAATTGATAATGACGATCAGTATCCGTAAACATTTAGCCAGAATATGCCGAAGGCTGAGGCCCAGTTCGGTGTTCGGGCTTACAATTAGATTATCCTCGTTTAACACGCTGCCCTAAATTTATTGAAGCCTGCCCCCCAAATGTTTATAGTTTGTGAATGAATGGAACCGCCTGCATTTCCCTTTCCCAAGTGGTAATACTATGAGATAATGTTCCAATACCCAAAGAAGAAAAAGTCCACGAACTTACCATGTACTAAATCTTCACATTCTATATTTGCAACTTACTATATGTTATTTTATTATCCAGTGCTCACGAAGCCGCCGTTGTTGTAAAAAAAAAGTCCCCTTTGCATTAAATTCAACATACCGGTAAAAACATACCACAATTTAAAAGGAATAAAACACCGTGAATCGCCTAAGATATATAATTCTACCAAAGTAAATGTTGTTCCATTTAATATCTATCGATAACTTAATCAATATTGAGTACATCAAAAATCCATTCGAGGGCCACATGAATAATGGTACCTTGGTTTTGTGGTAGATACAGCTGCACCATCTGAGCTAGTTTCCACAATCTGTAAGTATATGTCAGCACAAGCTTCAGAAGGATATGTCTTTCACTTAAATTGTGTTTTTCTTTCTTTATCTTCTGGTGAAAGAATATCAATGTATTCTTTGGTTTCAGACATTAACTTCACGTATAATAACTTTTCCTTTGTCTCTATATCTATATATCTATCTTTTTGTATTATCTTTTAACAATACAGCCTTTAAAAATCATTTTGGAAGAATTCCTATCACATTCCCTTTATGCTTGTTATCTTATATCTATATTTTGATGGGCCATGATAAATTGTCAAGGTTGGTTAAGTCAGGCATTTGGGTCTAAAACTAGCCAATCTTCACTTCATACAGGGCGCAAGGAACTCCATTTAGCTCATTTAAAGAATAAATCTCTTGGCTAGCTTTAATGATAAAATACCACTTACCTCGTTCAACGTTGGGATCACATCCAGAAGACAACTCTAATAGCTGGCCAAGCCAGCGCTGATGGTCAAAATCTATAAAAACATGTTTAATACAAATACAAAGGTTTTACACAAACTCTGAACAATGACAAACGGGACAATTTTCTTTTTTCTATAACTCTTTTCAAAGCTTGATTGGAAACAAATTGACATGCCTCTGCGACCAGGTGTTATGATTAAAAAACATTTCTTTAAAATGCAAGGTTCATTTCATCAAATCTAAATTCAGTCAGCGTATTAAATAATGTTCATTCTATTATGTGTTCCGCTTCTATACATATTAAGTGCGTTTAAAAATGAAAATAGATTAACATATCAGCGAGAATAGAAAGTAACCTATATATATAACATATCACACATCTAGAGAGATATAAAAGAGTTGTTTATCTACATGTATATACTGTTATGAAAACAAATTTATATCAAAATATACTATGATTTTTAATATTCAAAATAAATTATATTTTCGTTCAACCTAGATCATTTATAAGAACTCATGAATACTTCTTAAGTCCTACGCATTTCAGTTATTCACAACGGACGAAGCCATTATAGCCCAAATCACGTCCTTTAATGCTAAGGTATGCAACTAGTCGACAACATTGATGCTAATTAATTTAATAAAAACATCTCACAACCATTTTTATTGGACTTA
The DNA here is from genome assembly GCF_026571515.1 of Ruditapes philippinarum. Lineage (NCBI taxonomy): Eukaryota > Metazoa > Mollusca > Bivalvia > Venerida > Veneridae > Ruditapes > Ruditapes philippinarum. The sequence goes on along the minus strand of NW_026858401.1, from coordinate 4,718 downwards.
TTGATCTGATTACTTATTGCCTGAACCCACGCAGTGTTAAGACGGTGTGCGGGTGGGACTCTATTCCGAATGCACTGTATCTTCTTACTTTAGTCTTTCATCTGTTAAACATAATAAAAATCATACAAATGGCAAGATAACACGAAAAGGACACAATTATCGATCATAAATCAATAAAACATTTTAGCTATGCTCATCCAAACCAAACTTGATCATACTATTCAACACCAAGTTCCAAAAAATAACTCACGCAATACTTTACATGCCATTGTCAGTCCTCACAAAATTTCAACCCCATAATTAGATCTCTTGTGCTGTAACATCTGTATGTTCCTCAGCGCGATGATTGCTCACTCTGAGTTCTCCAGTTTAATAAGACTCAGAGCTTAACTTAACAAGTGTTTTCCTGTTTTGCTGCTTTAGTTTGTCTGTAAAATCTATACAAAGTAATTTGTTGATACAAAATATAATAAGTTAAGCTTATGAATTAAAGACTTTACATTATCATCTTCTACTATCATAAGCAACTATGAAATTTACTTATGGAACTAAAACAAAAATTAATTCTGGAATACCAAACAACAACAAGAAATATTACAATATTATTTGAATAAAAAACACAGTAGTTATAGTAAATTATCTAGTAATTAATCAGATTACTAAGTTTAAGATAGTGATATTCCGCGTCCTTTGCTCAATAACTTTATATGTAGCAACAAACCTGAATTACCTATACCCACTATGCTATGCAAAAATGAACATAGCGTAAAGCGTAGTGTCACAATAAAAGTGTACTTGCTTTATGAATTCCTTTCACCAGTGCTTGACGTAGAAAAACAAAAATATCTCTTAAAGAATATTTTCACACAGGCCCATGTGTTAGGAATGGGAATATATACATTAATATTGTCCGAATGGGTTTTCAATGAGATTCCGTTGCTAATTTAGTATAAACAACATTTAATTTCTCTTTATAATTAATACTTCATACTTCATTAAGTTGTACGATTGGACACTTCTCTTACTTGATGTTCACTGAGCTGATGTTTGACTTATAGTTATTGAAAAAAAATTAAAACTTAAGTCCCTACCCCGCTTCATTTAAAGAATGCGTAAAAACAATTCAGCACCATGATGTCGAACTCAGATGGCATGTGATACCGGAAAGGTATCAATTCAACGCTTGGCTGAGATCATCTTCTAGTTAATAGTTTAGAGTCCTAATAAGAAGCTGTTATTTGCATACATACGTTATGTGCAATTAGGTTTTATTTCTCTGACTCGTTATATGTCAACATTCATTATTAGAATACATTATAGTAACTATCAAATAGTCAATCGCCGTTTAACTCCTTCCTTCATCAACATATTATCATACACTAACAACAACGAACAGCATTCATCAATGACACATCGATTCGTAAGTAGTAATATGATTTCAGTTTAAGTCCACTCAGTGACTGTTTTGTCAAAATATTTGTCTTAATTTTTGGACATTATATATAGACATTGATCTACACATACGCACATATCTGTTTTCTAGGTCCACCCCTACACCTGTGGGTATAGAAGTCTGGTTGGTATATATTATAAAGTTTCGCCTGTGATAACCTACTTTTGCGTAAGCAGCGTCTGTCTCCGAGTCCACGTCAGGTCTTTAGTATTGCCGCTTAATCATAAAGTTATAGTGGTCTTGCAAAATATGTACAGGATTATTTTTGATATTATGTATGTATAATGAGTGACATTTGACGATTGTCGCTCTGTCACGAGTCGGGCAAGTCAATGCAATGAGAGTTAAATGCTTCCTTTGATTTAGTCTGGATAGGAAAAATTGTTTCGATCTTGTGTCGCTGCAAAATGCAGACAACTCTCCACACGACTAAAAGCCTAGAAACATATCATGAAAACTTGGAGAGTTTTATTTATTACACACCGCGCAACAAACGTTTTTGATACCTTCACAATGACGTTGTTAACTAACATAAATAGAACTTAACTATTATTTATACGTCCTGATCTTGCCCCTGTAAATAATAATCAAATCAAAATCTGTTATATAATCATAGATAAACAACGATTTATTGAATATTTTACAAAAATTATTTCCTTCACACTGCAAACCAGATGTATAATTTTACATTGGTGCGCACGAGAGGAGATTGTTATGAATGGCGTTCTGTTCACTCCACATTTATAAAAAACTTGCTCCTTAAACGTTAAGTTATGCCTAAAACCATCAATGGTCATTTTCAAAAATGACGATTGTTCCCGCATTTTTCGGCTGATGAGTGTGCCATATTCGAAACCGAATATATCACACGTGTGCCATATTCGGTCCGTGACATGTACGGTCGCGACAATGCTGCACTTATATACGAAGTTAAATAGTATAGAATCTGACAGAATTCCAAAAAAAACAGATGTGTGTTCCCTTGTCAAGTTTCAGTCATGAAACTGGAATATTATTTTGATAAATATTTGTGATTTGTTTAAGAACAAGGGCCTATCGCAAACTTAACATGTACAAAAACTTTTCTCTCGGTAAGAATAACAAAAGAATTGTTACAACAAATATAGAAAATTGACAAGGGTATTTCGTTTCTTTAATTATAGTGTCAAGTGTGCTTCCATGCACAAATAAGAACCAGTAACAAGAATGAAAATGTATTGACAATCCTACCTCAAGTCTAATATAAATTAAATCAAAATGTCTAGGTTCAATGATTGCAAAACAAATGGATGAATGAAATATTCTATCGCAAACTGTTTAAACTTCAAATAGAATGTATAACTTTGTTTGTTGTATAGGTGTAAGTGAAAAGTAATGTACTTAAATACCAAATGCGAATGAATCACTTTCTGTTTGTTTGTATTGTTTAAGTAACATACGATATACTAACAATAGACATAAAAAGAGCATGTATCACTTCTGTTTGCTGTATAGTAAAAGCGACATAGGATATACTCACAAAAGACATCAAGTGAGAATGTATCACTTCTGTTTGTTTTATAGTATAAGTGACATAGGATATACTTTCATTAAACATCAAATGAGAATGTATCACTTCTGTTTGTTGTATAATAAACATAAGATGTACTTATAATAGACATTTAATGTGAATGAAACATTCTGTTTATTGTTTAGAAGAAGAATGGCCATAACAAATACTTACAACAAACATCAACTCAGAATTACGTAGATAATGAATCACGTTTGTTTGCTGTATAGTATAAGTGACATAAGATATCCTTACAATAGATATCAAATGAGAATGTATCACTTCTGTTTGTTGTATATTAATATAAGTGACATAAGATAAACTGACAATAAACATCAAATGAGAATGTATCACTTCTATTTGTTGTATAATATAAGTGACAAATAAACATCAAATGAGAATGTATCACTTCATTGTGTTGTATAGTATAAGTGACATAAGATAAACTTACAATTAACATCAAACGAGAATGTATCACTTCTGTTTGTTGTATAATATAAGTGACATAAGATATACTTACAATAAACATCAAATGAGAAAGTATCACTTCTGCTAGATGAATATCCGCCAGTGACATCTTCTGTAGCTGAACATGTAAACTGTTTATTTGCATCCTCTTGTACAATGTTGTTTACAGTAAGTTTATTCTTACTAGGAGTGTATGTATATTTGGCGCCACCTGGATTGTCTGTGTTGTCAACTTTCCAGGAGTATGTCAGACTGAGACTGTGGTTACTGGGTGTGGTTGTTGATGTACTACTACATGTTAACGTTACACTCTCTCCTACTGATGGTGTTTTATTAACTGATACTGTGGGCTTTCTTGGTGTTCCTTAAATTAATATGATCCAATATAACAACTGTGTACTCTATTAGAATCATCCAAAGATAGAAATATATCTTACATTAAGGTATAACTGTAGATAAAAAATGATAAATTAAATAATCAAAGCATTATTTTAGTTCTGGCCTTTAGTTTAAGACCTACATGTACAGTTACATAAGAAATGGCGCATGACACACAATAATATGCAGTATTATTACACTTTACGCAACTTGATATAAATAAAAGTCTAAAAGAAATAAGAAAAACTCATTTCTTGTGTTTTTGAAAATAAACTTTCATGCTTTAAATGAGTACAAACAGCTACACAACTAAGATTCTATTTCTCCTCTTTATTTTAAACTAAGATCATTATTCTTACATTAAAACTAAACAAAGCTTTGTTATAAAAGCTATGAATGGATTTATTTTAAATAATTGTATTCCATATATAAATAAGGATCAGAAGAATGTTCATTTTGATATTAACTATGGGACTACATGTAAATAAATACATTCAGCTATAAATAATTGTGGAAAAATCGAAACATCATTCAAGAGCTATGAAAAAGATTATTAAGTTGAAATAACAGACGTTCGGTGTTACTGCAGCTTTTTATACTGCTATCGCTTCATCTACTTCTACTACTGCTAAAACTGATACTGATTCTGCTGCTTCTGCTTCTGCTGGATGCACTATTCCAAGAACCACTGCTTTAACTACTGGTGCAACAACTGATACACTTCTCCTCCTACAATAACTGCTGCTACCGCCAGAAAGACAGCCGATACTACTTCTGTTTTACTATTGATTCATTCTAATGCTCCCGCTTTTAATACCCTTTTTCCCACTGCTACTGATGCTTCTACTATTACTCTGCACTGTAATGCTG
>NW_026858400.1:0-55860 GCF_026571515.1 Ruditapes philippinarum | reverse complement strand
TACTTCGTTTCTAATAGATTATTTTACCAACTGTATCGCCAGTGTTATTTCACTTTATGCTTTTTTTGTCCGTTTACTTTCTTTATCGTCCGCTAGTGTCCTATATACAGTATGCAGTAAGAATAGTTTTAGATGAAGACGTAAAAAGTCTAACTACTCTTACCTTTTATTACAATATCTATACGAATAAAGTTATTTTTGAAGGATAATGGAGTAACAAACATGAATTATCATATAAAATATAAATGTATCTATAATAAAACGTAATAAAAGTGACATAAAATTCAATCTTTTTTTTAATTCATTCAAAGCACTATTAACTAAATGTATCAGATTTCCATTATCACGGATTTTAATTGTAAATTTAAACACGTGCCATTATATCCAATTATTATCAAGCTACCATCGCCAAATTAACCATCTGCTATTTATATCGTCCGTGTTTCGCTCTTTCTCTATAATTATTGTGAGCGTTTAGACTGTGCCATTGTATACACTCAAGTGTTGGGATATTTTGTTCCTGAAGTGTTAATATATAGCCAATTCGTTATATAGACTGGATCTAGTAATGGATGTGTTGAATACTAGTTTAACATTTTTTCTGATAGTTTTCGGCACAGTGGCTGATACAGTACTAGCAAGTGAGTAGATATCTAAGTTTCTAAAAATATTGTAAACTTGTTTTCTTTGACGATGATAAAGAAGAACATTCTATTATTAGATTTTTCACATCAGCTGATTGGGTCTGTTTTCCTAGATTATATTTGTAGTGAGAAAATAGTGAGAAAATAAATAAATAATTGCAATCGAAATACATTGGTACTTGTCACGATATCACAGCTTTAACTACATTCAATTAAAGCCGTGACGATATGTGGAAGATTGTAGGTCAAAGCCTATTAACGCACACTAGTATAAATTGGAAAACCAAAAAAAAATCTAAATATAGATTTGTTTTATCTAGTGTATTCGAACAATATTTTAGCGTAAATATTCATGAAAAGTTACGTATTTCAATCAATCAAAGGTGCTTGTCGCAATGATTTGATATGAAATAGGATTAATCTTGTTGCATGCATACTATTTGGTTTAATCATATTTTATTGCTAATATATACATGTAAATATACAGAGAAACAAATTGATTTCGAAATAACAAATAGCAAAAGGGTTGGGCCCAAGTTCTTACAACATTAGCGATCGGCCCTCCCCCTGAAAAAAATATATTAATCAACATTGATGGCATTTATTACATGCTTTTCGGTGGTATATAGAAATATATCAGTGATATAAAACTGGTAATTTCACTGTTTGAAACAGTGAAATTACAACTTTGATAATTTCACTGTTTTAAATTTAAGCCCCTTACGTTGTTTCAGTGAAATACCAGCGTGCACAGAACTGGGTACCAACTTAATGACGTGACGCCGTAAATGACGTCACGTTGTATTATTATTTGGCGCGCTTTTCATTCAATATTAGGTTAAATGTCTTTTTAAAACGTTTCTTTGCATATAATAAAAAGAAAATTTGTTTAGTTTAGTGTAAGATCGAAATATATTTCACCTTGTGAACACCAAAAGTTCATATTTCACTCGTGGCTGCGCCACTCGTGAAATATACCTTTTGGTGCTCACTCGGTGAAATATATTCCGATCTTACACTGAACTAAACAAATATCCTCTATTTATAATATAATTATGAGAAAGTGTGACATGTATACATATAAAGTTAACAAAGAAAAAAATAAAGACAGATTAACTTAAAACAATGTAAGAAATAAGTAAGACAGAAAAAATGTATATTTATGTATTTATATAATTTAACGACAAGGTTAAGGATCCAGCATTTAGCGTTATTCGTCATTGGGAGTAAACGTCCATCATCAATGTGATTGTCAATTATTTGTGGTACCAGGTTATTAGGATTAATATAATAGGCCGATTTACAAAAATATCATTTGTTTCGAAAACGGTAGTTTTGATAAATTTTTGGACAGCCGCAAATATTTGTTCATTATTAACATCTAAAGAATTGCTACCCCGCAGTAATAGCTCAACATTAAGAGGATGAAAAATTCTGGTTTCTGCGAAGAGTATAAGTCTCTGAGGTTTAAATAATGGACAGCAAAATAGATAGTGCTCGGCATCCTCACAAAGGTTCCCACATATACAAGTCGGACTTTCTCTCAAATGATTTTTGAAAAGGTCAGCGTGTAAGTTGCTACAATTGTTCCTTAAACGAGCATGTAAAACTGACAAATATCTTATACCAAACAAAAAGTGTTTAGGTACTACGGGGGCTTTAAACTTTTCTTTCATTCTAGATTTAAAAATATTCAATAAATTAATTTCGCGAATTTCGGTGTCTAATGCATTCCATAATTCAGTAGCAGAAGGTATAAATGATTTGTTGTACGTTTCGGTGCGCCTAGCTATGGTTATGTAATTGTTGTTGTTTCTTAACGAGTAATTTGTTGTTTCTGAAACCAGCGATGGAAATATGTTTTCAAGGTATTGTGGAAGAAGACCATTTTTAGCTTTAAAAACAGTAACTAATTTTTGTATTTTACGCCTATCTGAGAGGGAAACCCACCCAACTTCTTTTATAAGCGAATTGATTGATACCGACCTGGTAAGACCTGTTACTATGCGTGCTGCATCATATTGTAGTTGTTCAAGTGATTGCTTTTCGTATACAGTACATCCGTCCCACACAACGGCGGCATATTCTAATATTAGACGCATATATGTATGAAATGTAAATTTTATTTAGAGTTGAGCGTTTCAGTTTAAATTGTAGTGCACGCATTGTACTCAAAACTTGCTCATGTTATTTAAAGTTATACCCAAATGTTTGTGATGATCTACAAAATCAAGAACATTATCATTAAAAAGGAGAGTAGGCTTGTCGGATGTTGTCAGAATAATCATGAAGTTTATATGTAGATATGTATTTTACAACGAGTTAATATTTCCCTACAGTGATATATTGTTGTAGATGAAACAACGAGTTAATATTTCTTTACAGTGATACATTGTTCCCTGCGGTCTGGAGACCGCAGGGTATTGGTACGCGTTTAACTTTTGAGGCATGGAGGAGCACGTGACCTGTTTTCGGTACATGGAGGAGCATGTGATCTGTAAACCGTACACGATTGGTTAATTGACCTTTTCGAAAACCTGGCTAAATACCGTTTGTCGGTACGTTACGGAATTACCTCTAGGGAATCAGTCAGAATTACACCTAATTAATTACGTGATATTTCTAATTTCCTATACTTATTTTACCGTTTAAGGTGGAAAAACTTGAATGATGTACTTGAAAATTATCATTGTTTCTTTATTAATATATGTAATACAGTAAATTGTTTATACTGAAAATCTACAAAATTAAAATATTCGTAGTGGCATCTGCCATAATAAATAGATATATTTTCTGCGTAAACTTGTGTGTTTACTTTATTTATTTATTTTCTTGCTTGGAATTATTCATAAAATGGTAGGCCTATTTAATCATTTTCTTAAACATAAATAATTGTATTATGTTCGACCTTCTCCGGTCATCAACGGTTACCAGTTTCCAAAGACCTTCTTCTATATTGATCGATTATTGTCAACTATATTCCTGATACAAACGTTTTTTCATTCCCCTCTCCCAAAAACAATGTTGAAAATAGTTAAATGAAATATCTTTATATCATTAAAAATGTTACCCGCAGGAAACCATTTTACTTGTTTTAAATAGAGTGTAAATATCATGTTTAAACCAGTCGCTGTATGTATACATGTTTAAAGGTCAGATCGTTTAAGCTAGCAAATATGCGCGTTTTGAGAGAGATTTTACTTCAGTTAGGAGAGACACGCTGATAGTGTGTAGCGGGTTATTTTTTGTATTGAGAAGAGAATTTTGTTGTTTTGAAGGGAGTTTTGTTGGTTTGTTGAAGTTGGTTGAATATAATTGTGGTGATCTTAATTGATCAGGGTTTATTGGTTGTAATTAGTTGTTTTGGTTGTTGAGTTATATCTGTTTGTGAAGATATAATTGGTTGACATTGGTTGAATGTTTGGTATTGTCAAGATTATATTAGTTGCTGCTTTGTTTTGAGGATATATGTAAATATTGGGTGCTTTAGTTTAAGTTGTTTTCTGATGCTGATTAGATTGTGTGAAGTTAATATTGTTGGATGAATGTTTGTGGTTATACTGTATCTTAGAGTTGTAAAAATATTAATTTCTGTGTTCTTCATTTTGTGGTGATTTTATTGTTTTGTTTGATCATAAGTTATTTAGAGCTTGGGCTCGCCAGGTGTCTAGTATTGTTTCGTATAAGAGACGTGTACGTGAAAAGATATTTCGTATAAGTGGCTGATAAATGACGTTTGTGTTGGGTGTAAATAATGATCAAAGTTCTTTGTTTTGGGTGTAAATAATGATCAGAGTTTGTTGTTTAAATGTATATATTGATTTGAGATAGAAAAGATAAAAATACCTAAAAAAATAGTGTTAACTAAACAATTACATGCTAGTTTTCCAACTGAGAATATTTCAATTTTATGTCAGGCGGTGCTGCCCAGCCTCCACATCTTGGAAATTGGTTCTAGTATTTATTACTAAATCTTTTCTTAGATTAAATAACATCAAGGCAGTCATTTCTCCTGACTATTTGGGGGCTCGTCCGGGATATTCTCTTTAAGTTTGGATATTTCCTGGCAAATTATTGTTTGTTAAACTTTGATAATTTTTTTGTTAAACCTGTCAATCTGTTGGTAAAATAAAGCAGTGTAAACGCTATTAGGCGAAAATCGATAAACCTGCAGGTAGTTTTATATACAAGTAAACTCTCTGTACAATAAAGTTTAAATAGAGGTTTATATGTAGAGAAGCGGTGACGGACTGTGTTTAAAGTTTATGTAAACTGAAGAATTTATTGCATTTTAGCAGGAGAGCACCCTTTGTTGAATACAGTTTATACGGTGGTGATAGATTTAAGTGGTTTTGGGGAAACATTTGTTGTGATTGTTTGAATCATTGTGTGAATAAGTTTATATCAATGATAAAGAAATAGCTTATAATTTATTGAAGTGAGACATCGGTAATTGATATGAAAAGTTTATAACCGGTGTCCAGTGGGTGATTATTCATAACACTGTATGTAATAGTTGAATAGATAGTTTTACCTGCTGGTGCTCAGTTGGTTGTTGTCATAAAGTTTACATAATTGTTAAACACTACAAGAAGATTAATATCGGTGCCCTGGTTGTTATTGTTATTACAAGTTCATTGCCGGTGCCCGGTAGGTGGCATTGTTATATAGAGATTAGATTTAGGTTAATACTTGTCGGTGCTACAGAGGTACACCATTTTGTTGAGTAATAAGTGTTTACTTTACGGGTTTCGTAGAAGTTGATTATTTTATTGAATTGTAATCCATTATTAAGCAATTATGGATTATGAGAAATGGGTATCATTGGGAGAGAGGCTTGGGTTGAAGGATGGGGATTAACGTGATTATGTTCAAAAGAAAGAATCAGAATATCTTGATAGAGAAGAGAGAAATATTAGACGTGAAGAAGATAAACGGCGATTTGAGGCCGAGCGTAAAGCAAAAGAAGCTGAACGTGAATTCGAACGTCTAGAAAAAGAAGCTGAACGTGAGGAAGAGAGGCGGCGTTTTGAGGCAGAGCGTCTTGAAAAAGAAGCCGAACGTGACAAAAAGAAACGTTTATTTCAAGCTGAAGTAGAGATGAAAATGAAAGAGCAAGAAATAGAATTAATGAAGTTAAAAATCGAGGCTGGGGATCGCCTTGATACCCCACCTAACACCGGTTTGAGGCCAAGATTGCCAAAATTTGAAGAGTCTAAAGATGACATTGATGCTTATAGTATGCCTTCTGGGCAAGCATCAGACTATCAAGAATTAAAAACAGCAGTTTTGAAAAGATACCAATTAACAGAAGACGGTTTCAGAAATAAATTTAGAGAGAGTAAGCCGGAACAAGGGGAGACTGTAAACCAATTTATGGCTCGCTTAGATAGGTACTTTAGTAGATGGACAGAAATGGCCGACGCTGCGGATACAGTAGATAAATTGAAAGATCTTATTATTAGAGAGCAATTTGTCAAAGTTTGTTCAACGGAGTTAGCTCTTTTTCTTTAGGAACGAAAGCCAAAGGATCGTAGAGATATCATCTCTTTGGCTGAACAATACTTAGAAGCTCATGGCGGTACAATTACAAATAGTAAAAGCTCAAAAGTTGCCAATTTTTCAAATAAATCACCAATACGCCTTAATCAAGGTAATCTATCGAAACCAATACAGAACTATCATAGGGAAAACAGAAAAGTAACATGCTTCATATGTAATAGAGAGGGTCATGTGGCAAGAGATTGACGAGATCGGACTAAGAAAAGATGGGGCTGCTGCATTGTCATATGGAGAACAAAATAGAAATTACTTTAAAACAAATCGGGATTCTTCACCAAGGAACTGGCGTAGTAGGCCTGGAGAAAATAGACGTGATGGTAGATCAGATGATAAGAAAATATCGGGGTTATGTATGTCAATTTCTCCAACAAGTTCTTACGATGGCTGTATTGAAGAGGGGAAACTTAAATTAGCCAATGGTAATTCCGTGCCTGTCATTACAAGTAGCTGTACAATTGAATCATTAGAAGGTGAACGTCAACTGGATCTGAAACTAGGATATGTTGGTAATCAAGAGGTGAAAGTTCTTAGAGACACTGGTTGCGAGTTAGCAGTAGTTAGAAAGAAGTTAGTGGAAGAAGATCAAATGCTGAATAAAAATTGTGTCATGATAGCAATAGAAGGTCGGGCCAGGTTGGTACCTATGGCAAAATAGACATTGATACACCTTATTATAAGGGTAAAATAGAAGCTATGGTTTTAGAGTCAGCAATTTGTGACTTAGTTTTGGGCAATATTCAGGGTGTACTTGATAAGCCAAATGAGAAGTGGGTTAGCCGAGAAGTAACAAATATAGCCGCTGTTGTTACTAGAGCACAGGCAGAAAAAGAGAAGAAAGCAATGAAACCTCTTAAAGTTCCGAAGGTCGAAGATAACGAAATTACGGTAGATGTTCTGAAGAAAGAACAATCAAATGACAATACGTTACAGCGTTTGTGGCAGTATGCTAGGGAAAATAAGATCATGAAAACAAAAAGTGGTAACAAATTTAGATATGAAGTAGAAAAAGATGTGTTGTATAGAATATTTGAGACGGTGAAAGGTGATTTGAAGTCTGAAACAAGACAAATAGTTGTTCCTAGTAAATATCACAAAAGAGTTATGTCATTAGCTCACGAATCTATAGTGGGTGGTCATTTGTCTGTACGCAAGACTTTAGACAAGATACAGTCTAGTTTTCACTGGCCAGGTATTTCTAGTGATATAACTAGATTTTGTCGTTCCTGTGACATTTGTCAGAAGACGGTGCCCAGGGGTAGACTTCAGAAAGCTCCTTTAGGTGAAATGTCTATTATTGACACTCCGTTCCAAAGAATTGCGGTTGATTTGATAGAACCTATGACGCCTGTATCGGAAAAAGGAAATAGGTACATATTAACTGTAGTTGATTATGCTACACGTTATCCAGAAGCTGTTGCTTTACCAAGAATCGAGACTGAAAATATAGCTGAAGCATTGTTAGATATTTTTGCAAGAGTAGGTTTCCCATCGGAAATACTTAGTGATAGGGGTAGTCAGTTCACGTCACAACTTATGGAAGAAGTTTGTAGACTTGTATCACTGAAACAGTTGTTTACTACCCCTTACAATCCAAAATGTAATGGTCTTTGTGAGAGAATGAATGGTATTTTAAAAAGCATGTTGAAGAAAATGTGCCAAGAACGACCTAAGGATTGGGATAGATATTTGTCTGCGGTTCTCTTTGCATACAGAGAAGTCCCTCAGTCAAGTACAGGGTTCTCACCATTTGAGCTACTATATGGCAGAACTGTTAGAGGTCCCATGCAAGCACTAAAAGAATTATGGACAGAGACAGAAGTACCAGAAACACGTAATACGTATGAGTACGTCCTAGATTTGAGAAAAATAGATTAGAACAAACATGCAAGATTGCTAGAGAGAATCTCAGCAACTCACAAGAAGAGTATAAACATCATTATGATAAGAAAACACGACAAAGAAGTCTTAAGAAAGGAGACAAAATTTTATTGCTCCTGCCGTCAACACACAATAAACTGATGTTACAATGGAAAGGTCTATTTGTTGTAAGTGAAGCAGTTAACAAGTTTGACTACAAAGTTAAAGTAGGTGATAGAATTGGGATGTACCACATTAATCTTCTGAAGAAATATGAAGAACAAGAAGATAGAATTTGTGCGAGTGTAGCTGTAATAGAAGCCGAAAATAAAGATGATACTGGGGCTGTTGATGATGAAAATCTTTTAGAACTAGTAGACACACAGGGTGAAGAGACGTACAGAGATGTTAATGTTAATGATCAATTAACACTTGAACAAAAATCAGAAGTAAATGCGTTGCTTCAAGAATTTGAGGATATTTTTACTGATATTCCCGGAACTACAGATCTTGAATCTCACAAGATTGAGTTGACTGACAAAACACCAATTCGTGTTAGACAATATACGGTACCATATGCAAAAAGGACAGCGGTAGAGGATGAAATTAAGAAAATGCTTGAATGTGGTATCATTGAACCAGCAAATTCTGATTATTCTGATAGTTGATGAAAAAAACATAACCTGGAGCCGTTTTATTGGGATTTAAACTTACAAGCCATTGTTTGGACCATTCATCGATAATTTCTAGATCGTGATTTAAAGTAGATTCTATGTAACGCATGTCATTGGATGAAACGGCCAATGAGCTGTCATCTGCGAAAAGACGTGTTATGCTTATCAAATTTTCGGCAAAATCATTAACATAGATGAGAAATAAAAGAGGCCCAAGGGCCGATCCCTGGCGTACGCCTGCAGAGATGTCAAGTGTTTCGGACAGTTCTGAACCTACAAAGACGGACTGTTTTCTTTCAGAGAGGTAGTCGATAGTCCAATTTAATAAATTACCATTAATACCATACTGTGTAAGTTTAAAAATAAGACCTTGATGCCATGCAGACTCTGTCAAAAGCTTTCGATATATCACAAAATATTATACATGTTGATTGTTTTTTGTCAAATGATTCACAAATTTGATGATAAATGTCAATAAGCTGATATACCGTAGAATGTCCGGGAATAAAACCAGACTGTAATGGATAGATTAAATTATTTGAGTGTAAATGATTGTATATATGTTTAAAAATTACCCTTTCCATAACTTTACCTTCACAGCTAATCAATGAGATAGGTCTATAATTTGATGGCGAGTTTTTGTTTTCTTTTTAGCTCACCTGAGCACGAAGTGCTCAAGGGTGAGCTTTTGTCATCACTCTGCGTCCGTCGTGCGTCGTGCGGCTGTGCGTCGTGCGTCCTTCAAAAAAAATGGCGTCAAACTTTTCAAACAACATCTCCTCCTAAACCACATGGCCAATTGCAACCAAACTTTACAGAAATGATCCTTAGGTAGACCCCATTCAAAGCTGTTCAAAAATTTAAATTCCATTAAAAACTCTGGTTGCCATGGCAACCAATAGGAAAAACTTAAAAAATCTTATTTTAAAAAAAACCCTAAGAGCTAGAGCTTAGATATTTGGCATGAAACATCTTCTAATGAGTGTCTACCAAGTTTGTTCAAATAAAAGCCCTAGGGTCAAAATTGGCCCCGCCCCAGGGGGTCATTGATTTTCCCTATATGCATATAGTAAAAACTTAAAAAATCTTCTTTTAAAGAACTCAAAGAGCTAGAGCTAAGATATTTAGCATGAAACATGTTCTAATGGGTGTCTACCAAGTTTGTTCAAATAAAAGCCCTGGGGTCAAAATTGGCCCCGCCCCAGGGGGTCATTGATTTTCCTTATATGTGTATAGCAAAAACTTAAAAATCTTCTTTGAAAAAACCCAAATAGCTAGAGTTTAGATATTAAGCATGAAACATCCTCTAGTGAGTGTCTACCAAGTTTGTTCAAATAGAAGCCCTGGGGTCAAAATTGGCCCCGCCCCAGGGGGTCTTTGATTTTCCCTATATGCATAAAGTAAAAACTTAAAAAATCTTCTTTTTAAGAACTCAAAGAGCTAGAGCTAAGATATTTAGCATGAAACATGTTCTAATGAATGTCTACAAATTTTGTTCAAATAAAAACCCTAGGGTCAAAATTGGCCCTGCCCCAAGGGGTCATTGATTTTCCCTATATGCATATAGTAAAAACTTAAAAAATCTTCTTTTAAAGAACTAAAAGAGCTAGAGCTAAGATATTTAGTATGAAACATGTTCTAATGGGTGTCTACAAAGTTTGTTCAAATAAAAGCCCTGGGGTCAAAATTGGCCCCGCCCCAGGGGGTCATTGATTTTCCCTATATGCATACAGTAAAAACTTAAAAAATCTTCTTTTACAGAACTCAAAGAGCCAGAGCTAAGATATTTAGCATAAAACATGTTCTAATAGGTGTCTACCAAGTTTGTTCAAATAAAAGCCCTGGTGTCAAAATTGGCCCCGCCCCGGGGGTCATTGATTTTCCTTATATGTGTATAGCAAAAACTTAAAAAATCTTCTTTGAAAAAACCCAAATAGCTGGAGTTTAGATATTAACCCATTACTTCATATACACGCCTTTTAACGCCTTTTTCACCCCCCCCTTTTTGTTGTCTCAAATGATGAAAAAATGCCTTATTTAGGCCCCAAACACTTGTTTTTGTTTGAGAAATGTTGTTAAAAAAAGTGACCTCTTTTTCGGCGCGGCCCCCAACCAAAAGATACATCAGGGGGTTGCCAGAAGGGGGATGTGCCCCCTTCTGTTTTGGGGGTTTGAAGGGGGGCGGAGTCCCCCTCATCGCCAAGAAAAATTTTGGACTTGTGAGAGGCTGTAAATGACCCCAGATTGATCATAAGGTAACGTGTAACCAAAGCTGAAAAGCATTTGACTCTATCTCAATCCATTGAGAAAGTGCAGCACTTTGAAATCAATTTTGATAGAAAAAATCAACGCAAAATAGTGATTTTTTGCAATTTTGAGATGTCCCCTCGTTGCCATGGTAACAGAAAATTTAAGCCTGAGCATGTTGTTGCAAGTGCAATGGTCCAGTCAACATTTGTGCCAAGTTTGATTAGTGTTGAAGCAGTTTTTATAGTATTATAGCAATTTGAACTTGTAACGGGAGACTTTTCAATGAAAACAGCCATTTTTTTCACAAAATGCTCATGAAGTAATGGGTTAATGAAAAAAATAAAAAAATCTACAAAACAACAATTTTTCTTCAAATTTATATGACAGACCATGTTTAAACATGAAAAAAACGCGATTTAGGGTAATTTCAAGTATTTTCATCATTTTCAGTTAACCCATTACTTCATATACACGCCTTTTAACGCCTTTTTCACCCCCCCCCCTTTTTGTTGTCTCAAATGATGAAAAAAATGCCTTATTTAGGCCCCCAAACACTTGTTTTTGTTTTGAGAAATGTTGTTAAAAAAGTGACCTCTTTTTCGGCGCGGCCCCCCAACCAAAAGATACATCAGGGGGTTGCCAGAAGGGGGATGTGCCCCCTTCTGTTTGGGGGTTTGAAGGGGGGCGGAGTCCCCCTCATCGCCAAGAAAAATTTTGGACTTGTGAGAGGCTGTAAATGACCCCAGATTGATCATAAGGTAACGTGTAACCAAAGCTGAAAAGCATTTGACTCTATCTCAATCCATTGAGAAAGTGCAGCACTTTGAAATCAATTTTGATAGAAAAAATCAACGCAAAATAGTGATTTTTGGCAATTTTGAGATGTCCCCTCGTTGCCATGGTAACAGAAAATTTAAGCCTGAGCATGTTGTTGCAAGTGCAATGGTCCAGTCAACATTTGTGCCAAGTTTGATTAGTGTTGAAGCAGTTTTTATAGTATTATAGCAATTTGAACTTGTAACGGGAGACTTTTCAATGAAAACAGCCATTTTTCACAAAATGCTCATGAAGTAATGGGTTAAGCATGAAACATCTTCTAGTGAGTGTCTATAAAGTTTGTTCAAATAAAAGCCCTGGGGTCAAAATTGGCCCCGCCCTGGGGGTCATTGATTTTCCTTATATGACAGTGTATAGCAAAAACTTAAAAATCTTCTTTGAAAAAACCCAGATAGCTAGAGTTTAGATATTAAGCATGAAACATCTTCTAGTAAGTGTCTACAAATTTTGTTAAAAAAAAGCCCTGGGGTCAAAACTGGCCCCGCCCCAGGGGTGTCATTGTTTTTAACTATATGTGTATAGTAAAAACTTAAAAAATCTTCTTTTAAAAAAACCAATGAGCTAGAGCTTAGATGTTTAGCATGAAACATCTTCTTATTGGTGTCTACCAAGTTTGTTTTAAATAAAAGCCCTTGGATTAAAATTGGCCATGACGGGGTGGGGGGGGGGTAGATCATTGTTTTTCATTACATGTGTGTAGTAAAAACTTAACATTGTGAAATATCTTCTAATGGGTGTCTTCCAAGTTTGTTCAAATAAACTGGCCCCGCTCCGGTGCCTTTATACAGGTGAGCGACCTTAGGGCCATCATGGCCCTCTTGTTTAAAAAGTGGCACCACTTTTGCAAATTTTCAAGTATTTGGATAAATACCTTCAGAGAGAGACCTATTAAACAATATAGTTAAAGGGTAACATATACTGTATCGAGTTTCTTTTAATAATTTATGACTTATTTGATCAGGCCCGACTGCTTTATTTACAGACAAAAGTGATCGTATGTCCAAAACTTCTTGAGTATTTACGCTAAAATCTTCTAAATTGTTATTTGATTTGTAAACAAATTCTGGAAGATTAGTAGCTGTTGAGTCAATTTTTGAAACCGAAGTAAAGTATTCATTTAAGCAGTTGGCCTTTTCGGAATCAGTTGTGAAATGTTTCTCATTATTATTTTCGTTAATGATAAGAGATGGTATTGAACTAAACGCAGTAGAGTTTTCTTTTATCAGTAATTTGACTGTTTTCCAATATTGCCTCGGATTATTATTACATGATTCCTCTAACGAGTATTCTAAATTGTTAAAAAAAGATTCTTTAGCGTGAGTTTTTAAGTTATTGACTTTATTACGGAGACGTTTAAAGACATTCCAGTCATTTAAAGAATTAGTTCTAATTGCTTTTTAGCTCACCTGAGCTTGCTCAGGGTGAGCTTTTAGGATCGGTGAATGTGAATGTGAATGTGATTAGGCGCATGCGCAGCAAAAGGGTGTACTTTTTACTTAGCTCGTCTTGAAAATTAATTTCCTACCAATCTAGAAACGCACCAAAGTAAATCTTGGTCTTAATCAGCGCAGCTTCCAAATCTTGATAAGTATTCTGAAGTTTTCAGCGCCCCTCTGAATCCTCCTCCACGTAAACGTAATTTTTCCCCGCAAGTAGGATCATTTGACAGAGGCGATACATACATCGACACCGGCCAACGGCGTGGGACCATTTACCGTAGGCGAAAATTAACCAGAACACCAGGATTTTGTAAACTTCCGGTACATGGAAACTCACATTTTACTCAAGTTTTACGAGAATAACTAATCTCTTCGCAATTTTTCGTCAATACCAGATCGTAAACAAGTAAGTGATACTTGGATTTCATACCAATAATGACTTCATTACGCATTTCTGACAATATCATTGTCTTTTTGGCAGTTTTCTCGATATTCAACTCGTTTGTTCATCTTGTACAGAGAGAAGAAATATACTTTGACCTTTCGGATAAAGCATCACTAGTACTACATATGCCTCCTTACTCCAGTACCAACCTGACTTTCTCCATCTCATGTATTGAATATGCAAATTGTACTGCTTGTGTGAAACACAGTCACCAATATAACAAGAAAGGATATTTGAGATACTTGGCATTTATTTTGATATTAAGATCATCTGATACCCAGCTCAATCCAGGGCCACCTTCATATGAACACATCTGCGGATGTTTCAAAATTCTAAATTTTACCAGTTCATGTTAAATGTTGAATTCTGCTAAAGCCGGTGCTAGGGGGCGTGGACGGTAACTTGCACTTTCCAGTACCGTCCATGAACAGGCTCAATCAAACCGAGCCTGCAACATTTTCAATTTTGCCGTGTTGGGCTTTCTTTAGGGATTCTGTATTTATCTATTTCATCCCCAAGACACATCGATGACTTCCCATGCGGTGTCTGCAAGGACCAATGTGACTGGAATCAAAACTCCATACGATGTGACGACTGTGAGACATGGTTCCACACCACCTGCATTGGATTAAATGATGAGGTATTTCTCCCATATACTAAATCTGATAGCCTGCCATTCACATGCTTCTCATGTGGGGTACCTGTTTTCTCAACAAGTCTATTTGAGTCAATATCTATAGACACTATACCATCAGACCATCTCGCCAGCTTAAATTCGATAAACAGTAGTGATATCTCGCACCCAGATAGCATCTCCTCATGTAACATATCTGACTTATCAGGTATTAGTGGTTCAACATCAAGCTCAAAAAGTGCTCAAGCACCAATACCATCATGCTCAAGTCCTAAAGCCAGAAATAAGCAAAAGCTTCGTACCAACAACATCCGTCTAGCCAGTCTGAACATACAGAGCATAACCAGTTCAAAGAAAAGGGCCAGCTTCTGGAACCTTCTTGATTCGATAAACTGTGATATCCTTTGCGGATGCGAAACATGGCTCAAGCCTGACATCCATGATGCCGAAATTCTTCCCCCAAATAGTAATTTTAACATCCATCGTAAAGACAGACGTGATGGGTATGGAGGTAGCATAATCCTGATCAAAAATACCATAAAACATGAAAGAATTGAAGTAGACTCCAAATGTGACATTGTCTTTGTTAAGATAGAATGTGCTAACAATGAATCTTTTATTATAGGGCCAGCATATAGACCAACAAACAACGATGAATCTTATGCCCACAACCTTTTCGACACCATATCAAAAGTTTGTAAAATGTACAAAAAATCTGCTATTTGGATCACTGGAGACTTCAACCTGCCAGATATAAATTGGACCAATAACACCATACAAGGTCATCAATACAAAAAGTCAATCAATGAAGCCTTTCTGCATATGGAACCGGACCTTGGCTTAACCCAGATGATAGATTTCCACACCAGGGGCAACAACATCCTTGACTTGTTCTTCTCAAACCGACCAGATCTTGTCAACCAATGCTCCCCCATGCCCGGCATCAGCGACCACCATGCAGTCTTTATCGACACGAACATGTGTGCCCCCCGCCTGAAACCACCTAAACACACTCTACTCATGTGGGGTAAGGCCAACATTGATAATATGAAAAAGAAATGCAGCAATCTCTCTGACACCATCCTCAACCTAACTGACACAAACATTGAAGATTGCTGGACACTTTTTAAGCACGGATGCACACTTATAGTTGCAGAGGAGGTGCCAGCAAGACAGACATCACAAAGATACAACCAACCCTGGGTTACCAGAGACATCAGACGTATCACACGGCAGAAGAAACGCTGGTTCAAGCGTGCAAGGCGATCTAACACCCAACATGACTGGGACAGATACATAACTATCAAGCGCCAAGCCCAGCTGACATGTAGGCGTGCACATGACCACCATGTTGCCTCAATGCTGAGTGAGGACCATGAAAACCCCAAAGTCTTCTGGCAGTATATCAAATCAAGGAAAAAAGAAAACTTTGGAGTAGCACCTTTGAAGAAAGACGGGATAACCTTCAGTGGAAGTAAACAGAAAGCTGACATACTTAATGATCAGTTCACCTCTGTCTTCACTAAGGAAGATGACTCAGACCCGCCACAACTTCCAAAACGCCATATCTCAGATATGAGCCACATTACTGTGACAGAGAAGGGTGTCCTCAAGCTTCTCCTTGGACTTAAACCACACAAAGCTGCAGGCCCAGATAAAGTTCCCACCAGACTCCTCAAACTCTGTGCCAAGGAACTTGCCCCAGGCATGACCAGAATCTACCAGCTTTCTCTAGACAGTGGTACACTCCCAGCTGACTGGAAAACAGCTGATGTCTCCCCAATCTTCAA
This sequence comes from Ruditapes philippinarum, assembly GCF_026571515.1. Classification (NCBI taxonomy): domain Eukaryota; kingdom Metazoa; phylum Mollusca; class Bivalvia; order Venerida; family Veneridae; genus Ruditapes; species Ruditapes philippinarum. The sequence goes on along the minus strand of NW_026858400.1, from coordinate 39,728 downwards.
GAAAGGAAACAGATCTACACCATCCAACTACAGACCTATCTCTCTCACTTCAATCTCCTGTAAGATCCTGGAACATATCATCTTTAGCAACATCATGGCTCATTTCGACAACAACAACATACTGTCTGACTCCCAGCATGGCTTCCGACGCCGTCGCTCCTGTGAATCACAGCTACTCACCACTGTGAACAACCTTGTCAAAGGACTTGACAAAAATGAACAAATAGATGCTATCCTGCTCGATTTCAGCAAAGCATTCGACAAGGTCTCACACACACGACTGCTGATGAAACTAGACAATTATGGGGTCAGAGGCAACACATTAAAATGGGTCCAAGGATTCCTCTTTGGCAGAACGCAGCGCGTGGTCCTGGAAGGCTCACACTCCCACACATCCCCTGTCACATCCGGAGTGCCCCAGGGAAGCGTCTTAGGTCCTCTGCTCTTCCTTGCTTTCATCAACGACCTACCCTCTAGGGTAAAGTCGAGGACTGGCATGTTTGCTGATGACTGTCTCCTCGATAGGACGATCAAGAGCCAGGAAGATGCCCGTGCCCTACAAGACGACCTTGACAGTCTCCAAGTCTGGGAGAAGGAATGGCAAATGGAGTTCAATGCTGCCAAATGTGAGGTCATCCGAATTACCACCAAGAGGAACCCCATTATCTTCCCATACACAATACACCAGACAACCCTCAACGTAACCAACCAGGCCAAGTATCTTGGAGTCACCATCACACCAGACCTATCTTGGAAATGCCACATCGACAATATAACGAAAAAAGCCAACTCAACCCTAGCTTTCCTGCGCCGAAACATCCGGTCAAGCCCACTAGATGCCAAAGCCAAAGCCTACAACACCTACGTACGGCCAAGCGTTGAGTATGCCTCCTCTGTATGGTCACCTTCTGCTGACAGCCACATCAACCAACTAGAGATGGTACAAAGAAGAGCAGCACGGTTTGTCAAGAATGACTACTCACGCCAGAGCAGTGTCACAGAGATGGTAAATTCACTACACTGGACCACTCTACAGAAGAGAAGAGACATGGCAAGAGTCACCATGCTCTACAAGATCAAGCATGACCTTGTAGACGTCACACCAGATCCCCCACTACGTAATGCAAGAACATCAAGAGGCAACCAACAACAACTCAGCCAGCTCACTTGTAAGAAATCTGTGTACCAGAACAGCTTCTTTCCGGCCACCATCATCCTCTGGAATCGCCTACCCATACAAGTTGTTGAGAAACCAACCTTGGAGGGGTTCAAGTCGGCGCTGACAAAACACACAACCACCAACTAGACACATTGCCAGTTTTTACCAGATTTTAAAAAGATGTAAATAGACAATTTTTAACTGTAAAGAGGAAACAAATTGCTGCGCATGTACATAGTTTTAATTTCATCGCGATTATGCTCTATGAAGAGTGAGGCGATTACTGAAGATGATGAATGTCCGTCGTCCGTCCACAATTGCTTGTGAACACTCTAGCGGTCGCATTTTTGCCTCAATCATCATCAAACTTGGTCAGGATGCTTATCTAGTTGAAAGCTCGATTGAGTTTGAACATGGCTCACCTCGGAAGAAAAACTAGGTCACAAGAGCTAAAAATAGAAAAACCTTGTGAACACTCTAGAGGTCACATTTTTGACCCAATCATCATCAAACTTGGTCAGTATGTTTGTCTAAGTGATAGCTCGGATGAGTTCGAACATGGGTCATCTCGGATGAAAAAGTAGGTCACAGGACCTATAAATAGAAAAACCTTGTGAACACTCTAGTGGTCACACTTTTGAACCCATCATCATCAAACTCGGTCAGAATTCTTGTCTAGTCAATTGCTTGGATGAGTTCGAACATGGGTCATCTCTGATGAAAAACTAGGTCAAAGGAGCTAAAAATAGAAAAATCTTGTTAACACTCTAGTGGTCACATTTTTGACCCAATCATCATCAAACTTTGTCAGGATGCTTGTTTAGATAATATCTCGGATGAGTTCGAATATGGGTCATCTCTGATGAAAAACTAGGTCACCGGAGCTATAAATAGAAAAACCTTGTTAACACTCTAGCGGTCACATTTTTGCATCAATCATCACCAAACTTTGTCAGGATGCTTATCTAGTTGATAGCTCGGATGAGTTCGAACATGGGTCATCTCGGATGAAAAAGTAGGTGACCGGAGCTAAAAATAGAAAAACCTTGTTAACACTCTAGCGGTCACATTTATGCATCAATCATCATCAAACTTGGTCAAGATGCTTGTCTAGGTGATAGCTCGGATGAGTTCGAACATGGGTCATCTCGGATGAAAAAGTAGGTCACCGGAGCTAAAAATAGAAAAACCTTGTTAACACTCTAGCGGTCACATTTTTGCATCAGTCATCATCAAACTTGGTTAAGATGTTTGTCTAGGTGATAGCTCGGATGAGTTTGAACATGGGTCATCTCGGATGAAAAAGTAGGTCACCGGAGCTAAAAATAGAAAAACCTTGTTAACACTCTAGCGGTCACATTTTTGCATCAATCATCATCAAACTTGATCAAGATGCTTGGCTAGGTGATAGCTCGGATGAGTTCGAACATGGGTCATCTCGGATGAAAAACTAGATCACAGGAGGTAAAAATAGAAAAACCTTGTTAACACTCTAGTGGTCACAATTTTGACTCAATTGTCATCAAACTTGGTCAGGAAACTTGTCTAGGTCATTGCTGGGAATAAATCGAACATGGGACATCTCGGATGAAAAACTAGGTCACAGGAGCTAAAAATAGAAAAATCTTGTTAACACTCTAGTGGCTACTGTTGTGATCCAAATATTCTGTTAATTGGTCTGAAAGTTTGTTTTGATGATTTCTAAGTCAAGATCGAACATGGGTCATCTTGGATGAAAAACTAGGTCACACCGCCCAAATATGGGAAAACCTTGTTGACATTCTAGTGGTCACATTTTCGACTCAATTATCATTAAACTTGGTCAGGATGCTTGTCTAGGTAATTGCTTGGATGAGTTCGAAATCACATGTGAAACTAGGTCACCGGAGCTAGAAATAGAAAAATCTTGTTAACACTCTAGTTGCTACTGTTTTGATCCAAGTTTCCTGGAAATTGGTCTGAAAGTTTGTTTTGATGATTTCTAGGTCAAGTTTGAATATGTGTCACCTGGGTAAAAAACTAGGTCGCACTGCTCAAATATGGATAATCCTTGTTAACACTGTAGTGGTCACATTTTTGACTCACCTGTCATGAGACTTGGTCAGAATGCTTGTCTAGGTAATTGTTTGGATGAGTTTGATAATTCAGGTGAGCGATCTAGGGCCATCATGGCCCTCTTGTTTCTTACTCCTGTCACGTTGTCTTGATGTTCATCGTATTTCCGAGTCATACCAGGGCTTATCTTTTGGTCGAATTGTTACTAAACGCATAGGAATACACTCTTTAGCTAGGTCTAAAAGTAGTGCTGTAAAAGATTCACATGCCTTTTGATTGGAATCATTATATAAAAAAGACCAGTCTGTTGACTGTGTAAGGTTATTTAAACGTTGAAAATCTGCACGATTATAGATCCAAGTTACGCGTCTTTTATACGTATTAAATTATTCATGTATGTATTTGATAAAAAACATAAGTTCCATAGTGGTCACTTATTTCTCGCAGTGTATGAAATATGCCAGAATGATATCATAAACGTGGATATTATTGGAAATAGCTATGGGATCTATTAAAGTTGAGTTACACGTGTGGGTTCTGTAATTAGATTATGCAGATCGTTTAATAACAAAATATCTTTGAATTTGTAATTATTTAAGTTCAGTTGGTCTTCGTTTACATCACCTACTAAAATAACTTTATCACATTGTTCAATAGCCTTTTCCATGCATATATTAAGTTTATTTCAAAATTCTACAGATGAGTTGAACTTGCACACATTCAATATCCTCTATGTATTATTTATATTGTTATAGACAGTATGCAACATACAAGTACGAAACTTATGGGCATGCTAGTTATCTGTGTTATTTTTTCACCGTGTGATACTATCGTCAGATTTTTGCATGGAATCAAGGAAAAAACTATGTATTTTTCTGTATAAATATGACTATATATAGGATATTAAATGAGTGTAGTTTAATACTCAATTTATTGAACGAGTTGAATAAAATCATATTATGCGAGCCTTTGGCGAGCATAATATTTTTTTTATTCAACGAGTTCAATAAATTTAGTGTTGAATCTACACGAATATAATATTCTATTTATCACATACATAAAATAAGAACAGTAAACTGTTAAAATGAGTAATTTTTCAATGACGCGCCCATAATGTAACGCTAACATTAGCGCGCTTTAACGCTATGTTTCTATATAGCGCAAATGACGTCACGTCAAAGTGTTATTACACTAGTGTAATATTGTTTTTATTAAATGGCTTTATTACACTCCTGCGCCGCGGTTTATGTGATAAGAATAAATACTCGTTTATATGTAAGTTACCACAGTAAAGCTCGAACAGGTCCGAAAGATAAGATCATCATGAAATGTAGGCCTAAATACATTTTAACTTGATATTTACGATTGAAATCAAATGTATAAAAAAGAGACCAACAGGCTCAAACACTGACTATATAACTGAATTTTTATTTACAATGGTCTAATGCTGGACAATTGGCACTCTAATAGAAAGATTAGTGTTTGGTTCCCCGTTCCGCTCTATGTTAGTGCATGTCAAAACGGAAGCCAGATAGAAGAAAGCAAAGACTTGTAAATTATTAAAAAAATCAAAATCGTCTTTAATGAGAGTACGGTGCACAAAGCTTATTCTCATGTAGCATCACCTTCGTACACACAAAAAAGTTATATAAATTATGACCTTGGATTGAAAATTGACCCCCGCCCCTCGTCACTTAATTTGTATAAACTTGTATAGGAAAATGCATTTATGGTTTCTTTTGTGAAACAACAATGTCCAGTTCTAAGGTATTTTGTATGTAGCTTTGCCTTATGTACCTAATCAAAAGGTATAGCAAGTCAAGCCCTTGAGTAAAAAATATCCCCACCGTTGAGGTCACTTAGTTAACCACTGCTGAAATCTAGCTATGTATCCAAGGTGTACGATCCAGGGCCATCAAAGCTCTTTTGTTATGCCCCCTTTCGAAGAAGAGGGGGTATATTGTTTTGCTAATGTCGGTCTGTCTGTCTTTCTGTCCATATGGTTTCCACTGATTATCTTGAAAAGTATTCATCACAAAGTCTTCATATTTCATATATACATTGGTCATAACTAGTAGATGACCCCTAATCATTTTGGGGTCACTAAGTCAAAGGTCAAGGTCACAGGGGCCTTAAATGTCAAAATGGTTTCTGCTGATTATCTTGAACGGTATTGATCACAAAGTCTTCGTATTTCACATAGTGATTGGCCACAACTAGTAGATGACCCCTATTGATTTTGGTATCACTAGGTCAAAGGTCAAGATCACAGGGGCCTTAACTGTTAACATGGTTTCTGCTGATTATCTTGAAAAGGAATGATCACAAAATCGTTATATTTCACATAGTGATTAGACATAGCTAGAAGATGACCCCTATTGATTTTTGGGTCACTAAGTCAAAGGTCAAGGTAACAGGGGCCTTAAATGTCTGAATGGTTTCCGCTGATTTATCATGAAAAGTGTTTATCACAAAGTCTATATATTTCACATATTGATTGGTCATAACTAGTAGATGACCCCTTTTGATATTGGGGTCACTAGGCCAAAGGTCACGGTCACAGGGGCCTTAAATGTCAGAATGGTTTCCGCTCATTATCTTGGTTACAATTCATCACAAAGTCTTCATATTTCACATATTGATTGGTCATAACTAGTAGATGCCCCTTATTGATTTTGGGGTCACTAGGCCAAAGGTCACGGTCACAGAGGCCTTGAATGTTAATATGATTTTTGCTTATTATCTTGGTTACTATTTATCACAAAGTCTTCATATTTCACATATTGATTGGTCATACACTAGTAGAAGACATTTATTGATTTTGGGGACACCAGGTCGAAGGTCAAGGTCACAGGGTCTTTGAATGGTAGAATGGTAGAGGAATTCAACTCATTATCTTAAAAGATAAATATCACAAATTCTTTATATTTCGCATAGTGATTGGTCATAACCAACAGGTGATCAGTATTGCTTTTGGGGTCACTAGAGCACAGGGGCCTTAAATGTCAGAATAGTTTTCGTTTATTATCTTGAAAACTATTCATCACTAAGTCTTCATATTTCTAATATTGATTAGTCATAACTAGTAAGTGGCCCTATTGATTTTGTGCTAGGTCAAAGGTCAAGGTCACAGTGACCTTAAATGTCTCATTATCTTGAAGACTATTTATCGCAAAGTCTTCATTATTTTTCTTTTTCCATAATTGAATACTTCAATGTTCCCATTTATGGCAAGTTCGTTCGACATTTCTTGTTTACATCGTTTCTTAGGAGAGCAATCCAATACCCTCGGTGACTGTTAAATGTTTTGTTTTTAGTGACAAGTATATTAGAAGAATATTTTATCTCAAGTGTGATGTGCAGGTAAATTATATAGACCTTTTTACGACACGGTCTGATGCTATGAAAAATCGACCGGAAGTAGTATTTTCCCGCGCATGCGCAATCTGCTTAAGGCAAAAAGAGCATTGCCGAACATAGAAATATAGTAGGAGTTCATAGATAATACCGAGTAAGTTTAAGGTAAAAAGTGAAAAAATATATATGAAATAGTTTTTTTACAAAAACATAAAATGTACCTTGATAGCTTTGTGGCCAGATTCGCCATAAAAAGGCATGCCCCTGGAAAAGATGATTGTTTAAGAATTATCCCTTTTCTACCACGAACCTGCGTTAGTACTGACATTTATATTGTTGTAAAAAGTTTGGAAATATATCTAAGAAATATATAAGAGGTCAACTTTTTGTTGTTGAAGTAGTTTATATAACAACTGAAGAAAATTATTAATATATGAAGTCGAGGTTAATTATCATTCTGAAAAAGTTCTGAAAAACACTTGATAATGCATTTTAAGTTTTCAGTTTACCTTATTTTATCCTTTATCTGATAATGCAAGACAAAAAAAAAAGAAAATAAGTGGCATAAATTTTTTACATTATTTAAAAAAAATGAGAAATTAAGATGGGTAGTGAAATAACACTCTTCTTACCATCCGGTTCCTGGCAACACATGTAAAAATGCACGTCACACTATTTGTCACTTCACAAAATCAATAAACATTGATGAGATTGGTATTTGAACAAAAAGTTACTTAAATTACGATTTTAATAATTTTGCGTGATTGACAATGTGGTGGTACTAAAACGTCCCGTTTGAATGATATTGTAAAAACAACCGCTCACATGTCAATCTGTTTGGCACTTAATTACCGCCTTGCCAAACCACTAATTCAATACAAATTGTGCAATAATATGTAATACAGGGATAATAAAATTTAATCTTTCACACCCTGCTGTTTCAATTTAAAACTTCTGATGGAAAATTCGTCTAATGATATATTAAAAAGAGGACTTTTATGCATGTGCTTTCTTCATTGAATTATCGGTCTATAGTTTATAACACGGTATATCTGTTAAAGATAAATTTACGTTTTAGGTACTGACTGTTTTATGTTATCCCAAAATAACTGTTTTCTGGGTGACATAACTTGAAATCACGTCTATAAAAGCCTTTAAATATGATAAATTGTAGTCAGCGTTTTTGCCCTAATCAGAATACGCATGCGCGAAATGCAACATTCGTTACTATGGAAAAATTGTATTGTAAAAAGGTCTATACTACTATATAATTTTAACTAGAAAGAGACAACGAGAGTACGTCTTAATATTCTAAGATTTAATACACAAGTGATGTTACATGTAGCATGCTGTAAAGGCGGAGCTTATCAACAACTAAAGTCTATTTCGATATTTATCAATATAGAACAGTGACTTAAAGACTTATTTCTACATTTTTCAGGATGCGTTCTTGAGCCGGTAAATATGGTTGTTTTCAGCAATATACCGAGCATGAGTGTGACCCAAAGAAATCAGTCGGAGTACTTGGTGAGAGATATTACATCGTATCTTCTCGAAGACTCTACAGTTCATGTAAATCTTCTTAGTAATACAGTAACAGAGATAATCTCATTACACAAAACAAGTGACAATTCTAGCTGGATTAGAAATATCAGCTTTGCAAACTATGCAGAGACAACAACAAAGTTCAGTAATACCATAACGTCTGCTGCCATAGACAATGAGTTGGAGTCTAGATTTTCTGTAAACAAATACAAAAGTATGGCGGAATTTGTTGTTTTATTATTTAGTGATAAAACAAAATTAGATACCGTCTCGCAGTTTCTTAAAAAGAAAAAGACATTTGTTGTGGTGTTTGGATTGGCCATACCGGAAATATTCAAGTCTGTTGCAAGCAGATACGATTATATATATCAAGTTGGGAACGCTGATGATCTAGAAGAAGTTACTAAAAATATTACGGAGCGGATAGCCTGCGGTAAGTTTCTTAAAATGTTCTTATGCCAAATGTTAAGCAAAAGATGAAATAAACTGAAATGAATAATTTAGGACTAAAGCAACACGCCTTCAGATGCTAAAATGAAAAAAGAAATGAAATAAAATTTCAAATTTGATCCTAAAAACCTCCTAGTAAGAAGCCGAATGAAAGAAGTCCGTGGTTTGATAAAAGAAGGTATATCACGTTTGCAGTCTGTTTTCAGAGCAAAAATGTTAAAATATGAACATTTTAAATGTCATTTGGATTTTATTTTAAGAGATATTTTGAAATGTTAGTAATTATGTTAATTAGGGAAAAAATAACATTAATATTCTTAGGTTCTTAGGTTAGAATTAATATTCTTGGGTTCCCACATCCATCAGTATGGAAATAATATCATAGTTATATTTCTTTTCAAGACAGTCTGCTATCGAACTGGTCAATCATATCTTCGTTTAGAGATATCGGTCAATAACCGTTAAATATTTAGATTTTTAACCATTTTAGGTAAAGTCAGTATTTCAATAAATCATTGGTGCAGTGGTAAGAACCGCTGACTGGCATAGTGTTCGCATAATATGCATCGAATGCATTCGTTTCTGTTGTACTGAAAGTAGGACGTTCTCGTTTAAGCTTTAAAACATATGTTTCATTATTATGAGTAAAAGCATTACTATGGTCCCATCAAACACATTAAAGGGACATGACCGAATCTCAGTAGACAATTTGTTAAATTGAAGTATTAGGGTTAGAGTCTCTGGTAAGAAATTTGACATTTAAAGATGAACATTCTTCAAGCTTATACATGTGACGTTTATCTCCTTTTGAGATGTTTAAATCGTTTATTTATTTTCTGTACGAAATCTGCTGTGGTCATAGTATTATTTTTACAATAGGGTTATCTCTTAGATTTGGTTTGCTATTATTGCTAATCATGGTCATGCAACTACATAGTGAGGTGAAGAAGCAGGCGCTTGTTTTGGTTGAGTCTATTATGTTTTGTTTAGGGGATGAGTTGTCATACACAAATTTACAATTTATATGCATTTATTTTTTTCCAATGATTGTTATTATCTTAAATGCTTCTGGGATTGTTGTTTTATCAATTCATTTGTAAATAAGATTGTGATATGTCTATTAACGGAATAATTTTAATGAACACGAAATTAGTTCACACCTTTAAGTGTATTGATAACGTGATGGTTTAAGCCAATGAAAACACATCAATATTATTACAATCAGGCAGAGAAAAAGTGTGCAAAGAGTAAATCGATACTCTTTATGTAGCAAACAAACTTTGAATTGCAAGTATTTTTTCATATCTTTTCGGCAGGATAAACTGTCCGAGGAGGGCCAGGCATTTTTGTATCTTAAAATGGCTGCCATTTACAGTATCAAGTGATTATCCCAAGCACCACCGCGACTTTGCGCGGGAATTTTAATTATAGCTAACCTCGGCGCGTCGCATAGGATGGAAAATACCTTTTTCATATTTTATTGTAATAAATATTTACAAACTGTGTCTTTCGGTTTTTTAATCAATATATAACCAATAATGATGTTAATATGAATAAATAATCATATCTCAAATCTGTGACTATGATTTACAATAAAAAAAAATTGTCATTTGTTATGTTATAAACGTCAATTTTTTCTGAAGAAGACTAAACGTCGAAAGCTTAAGAAAAGCGTTTGTTTTTATTGAACTGATTATATATGATTTACAATGAAATTCTACCTTAAGTGTATTAAAAAGGTTTTTTAATTTCCTGTAATTTTATTTTGTGATTATGCTTCAAAGCAGTCAATTGACCGTGAATTTTCTTTTCATATTTTGATTTCCTTGAAATCATTTTTCTCATCTGAAGGCATGCAACTTTAATATGATGATACATTAATTACATTCCATGAAAATGTTTAAAGATATAAAATATCTCATGACATGTTTGTTCATTTTACATTACACCTTTAATTCAGCAAACATAAAGTCTTCACAAAAAGAAGTATGCAATCGTACCTATATTACATACGAATGTATGTAATATTTTTCTTGTTTATAAGCGGCTTACTATTACATACACAGTATTTATAGATATATGATTATAGGACACACCTATTGGTAAACTTATACAAAGAAATCTGAATTGGCGTTCAAGTATGTGTCTTGCACTGAAAGTATAGTCTTACAACAGAAATATCACTACTAAAAAATAACCAAAAAATGCCCAAAAACAACACACGCACACACACAAAACAACACACAACAGAAACACCAAAACCAAACCAAACAAAACACAATTTCCGCTTTTTTCATTCCTGTCAGACTTTGTATTACAATAGTTACTTTGTTTATTTAAGATTCAGGCAAATACTGCGACACTGATGAATTCAGTTTGGGAAAAGGAAACAAGTGTAGAAACTGTACGCCTTACTGTCTACAAAATACAGATACCTGCTCCATTCATTGTACATGTGAGTCATAAATATTTATTGATAAGTAAATACTATATAATTTTGTTTAAAAACAATGTTTCAGTCGTATAGCCCAAGATCTTAAGTTTAAGTTTTTTCATGAATATAATTATGACGTCGGGCCAGGTAGACAGTCAACTTGATTAAAGTTCCTTACTTCTTCAATTCTTCAATTTATTCTTATCTTATACAAATTACTACACCAACTGCTTAATTCCTTGAGTACATGTGAATTATTTGTTTTCGTGTTTTATGTTTAGAATACTTGTAACTGATTTTATTGTATTTTATATAGGTGTTATAAAAATGGTATTGATAATTCAATTAAATGGATTTTAAAACTTTTAGTACAAAATTCAAGACAAAGGCATATTGTTTCCATATCAGAATATAATGTTGTCACCATAACGTACATTACAAAAATGCTCTTCATTCAGTTGTAAATGGCGGAGAAAGTGAACACACTGTTGGTGTTGAACAGGTATTAGAAGATAATAAAACTGTGGTCATCCTGGGGATCGTTGGAGCAATCACTGTTTTTGTTTTAATGCTGCTGATGTACTTCTTGTTCAAAAGGTGTCGAAAACATCAAAGTAAATCAACCAATTCTGAAAACATTATGCTGCATATTAATGACAAATTTCCAGTTCCTGTGTCAGAAACGGTAAGTAATCAATTTGCAGATTTGTTGAAATGTATTTGTTACTCATTATACACTAATATTGTATTGTAATTTTTAATTCACTTGCAAACAATTCCAGCGTAATTTGCACTTTGCATTAAGTAGATGCTTTCACTGCAAGCGTTTTATCGATGGTTTGCTTTGTTAGCATTTGTTTGTCCTATTTACATGATTTATACCCTGTCCTGAATTGGAGGTTCTGGTATGTAAAACTTCCATTCAGTAGTATTTCCGATTCGTTGATATTCAAATTAAAGTGAATTGGTTCATAATGGCAAGGCATGTAATATGAAAAATTGATAGCTCAGTTGGTTAGACCACTGAATGTCACTCCTGTGGTCCCGGGTTCGATCCTGGGTAGCACCCTTGGGATTTTCCAGAGACACTTTCAGTGTTTCCAACCTACCTAGAAGTGTACTGTTAAGAAATCCAGGTAATCCTCGCATGTATCAGTGCTAATTACACTGGGCATGTAAAAGAACCAAGAGGCCTGTCCTAAATCATAAAGAACTGAATCAAGATGTTTCTTTCAATAAATATTTTGTAAGAACATCCAAATGATACATTTCTATTGTTTTAATTTATTTTTGAAATACATATTGAAAATGTGCCTATTGCAGACCAATCCACTTTAAAGGTTGTTTGAAAAAAATTTAACCTGGTTCTTTATTTCATATTCCTCACCGGCTTGGTAAAAATGATAAAAATGTAAAAAAAAATTGTTCCAGTTGATGAAATTTACAATTCAATTTAAACAAATAAGTTCATGCAAACTTGTTTTTATATATTTTTATCTATCCGGAAAATATATATTATTAAAATTAGACTTTGTTGGAAGGGCTGTTGCTAAAGGGCTATTGCTATTGTTGTCATATCTTGTAGCCAAACCCATTTAAACAATACTTATATGTACATGGTATTCATATTTTACATACATTACATTTTATATGTATTATATAGTTGCAATAGAATATTATTAAACTAAAATATTTGTTTAAAAATTATATCGGTTTTACAGGAAGAGGATATAGATCTACCTTTCATTGAAGAAACTGTTGAAGATGAAGAAACTACTGCTAAGAAAGTTGACAAATTAGATAAAGTGTCCGAAAATGAGGAAGACAAAATTGTATTAGACTTTGCCAACAATAGAGAATTAGAATTAAGTGAGTATTTTCATGAAATACAACATTTCTTTCAGTAATAATGATGTAATCAATATTGTTATATTAACCAGATTTCTTAATATTTTACTTCAAATGACATATTTGTATAATTTGTAAAACAAATATATATTAACAAAAGGAATAACAATAATAATATTATTTACATTACATCTTTCCCAACAGAATCAATCTGATTTTCAGAGTTTGCCTACTGCCAATAATTTAGTAGTGCGTTATATTTAGTATAAATACGTTGAAAGATAAAGTATAATAATTTTGTTTATAAGTTGTTTTACTTTTCGCTTCAGATCTCCTTGGTGATAAAGTACAATACAAACCCGTGCATCACTAAGATATGAGGAGATGAAAGAGACTTATTATGAAACTTTAAGGATATCAAAATGTCTTTTAAAACTCTTACATATCATAGATACATTTGAGCCGCGTCACGACAAAACCAACATAATGGGTTTGCAACCAGCATGAATCAAGTCCAGTCTGTGCATCCGCGCAGTCTGATCAGGATTCGTGCCAGTTTCTCTACTTGTTAAGGGTTTGTAAGCGAACAGCATGTATCCTGATCAGACTGCGCGGATGCGCAGGCTGGTCTGAATCCATGCTGGTCGCAAACCCATGAATTAAGTTTGCATTATGATTATTATTTTTTTTCTTTCGCTTATATTTTGAAAGGTTCTGATGAAAGGTGTTGAAAATATCGTTTGTTACCTCAGATGTCTGACACCGACACTTTCACCTTTACAAGACGCAGGGACTGACAGAAATAGTTCTGTACTAATACAATGTATAGTTGTCTCAATAACTGATAGTGATCAAATCACAGCATGAGTGAACTACTACAGATGATTTCCGTTTCGTTTTAATGAAATCTATGTTTACAACTTTACATTTTTTTCTGTCTTGTTCTTATGTTATATTTTACATTCATTCTTTATTTCTGTCTCGTTCTTATGTTATATTTTACATTTTTCTTTATTTCTGTCTCGTTCTTATATTAAATTTTACATTCTTTCTTTATTTCTGTCTCGTTCTTATATTATATCGTGCCCATTTTGTGCACTTTCAAATGCTTTAATTTTATTAGAATATAATCCAAGATATTTATTAGCACCAGCTGCAATCCGTTTATTCACAATACTGTCAAGCATATTGGATATTTTAGAGTCTTGCCACACGAATATAAATGGATTTCTACTGCCTGATGTCCTAGGTTATTTACAAAGAAATTATAATGTGCAATTCTAATTAGTCCCCTACCGGTTTACCGGAGGGGACTTTAGGTTTACCCTCCGTCCGTCTGTCCGTCTGTCCGTCCGTCTGTCCGTCCGTCAGTCCGTCCGTCCACAAAACTGGATCCCGTGATAACGCAAAAAGTACTGAAAATATTTTAATGAAACTTGATATATGGATAGATGGCAGTATGGAGGTTATGCACGTCTTTTTCTTTTCTTCCTATGTTGAAAATTCTGGTTGCTATGGCAACAAATAGACTGAAAATATGGCAAATTTTACACATAATCTGGATCCCGCGATAACGCAAAAAGTACTGAAAATATTTTTATGAAACTTGATATATGGATAGATGGCAGTATGGAGATTATGCACGTCTTTTTCTTTTCTTCTTATGTTGAAAATTCTGGTTGCTATGGCAACAAATAGACAGAAAATATGGCAAATTTTACACATAACCTGGATCCAGTGATAACACAAAAAGTACTGAAAATTTGTTTATGAAACTTGACATATGGGTAGATGGCAGTATGGAAATTATGCACATCCTTTTCTTATCTTCCTATGTTGAAAATTCTGGTTGCTATGGCAACAAATAGACTGAATTTCAAGATTTCTGATTCTAGTTTTTAAGTTTTTTCACTATAAGTTCTTTATTTCTTAAGGTATTTTCTTCAAACTTTAAATATAAGTTGCTTGTCGTCAACCACATCATATGTGACAAGGTTTACAACTCTAGCACAAAATTTATCAGAATTACCTCCCTTGAACTTAAAATTTTCATGAAAAAAACATTGTTTTTTTTTTTTAATAACTTCTTTTTCTGAATGTATCTACTTCATACTTCATATAAATGTTTCTTATTATCACTCAACATTTGTGAGTGTTCAATACTCTAGCAAGACTATTTCCAGAATTATGCCCCTTTTGAACTTGGACTTTTTTTTTGAGAAATTAATATTTTTTAATCCAACTTCTTCAATCATGATAGGATTTTAAAAATGTTATAGTTTGATAACAGGGATGTTTAAAAAATAACTTTAGAGTGTCCTTCAGTCCGTCTGTCTGTACATAAAAACTGTTTCCTGTGATCACTTTTAAAGAACTTTTTCAACAAATTTACTTAAAATAGGAACATAAGTGAATGGCCAATGGCCCTTCAGAATGTTGCTTGGGCTCTTACCGGTAGGGGACTTATGGATTGCTTGCAATACTATGATAATTGCTTGTTTAGAAATAGTTCTTTCATACCATAAGGATATTCATCTAACTAGATAAATAGCTATCATTGTGTAGAAAACTGTGTGTATTTAATCCACAAAACCTAACAGTCACTGGACTATTTTATTCATCCGATTAAAAGTGAAAACCTATGCAATATTTATTGAGTGTGATTTATAACCAAAATTTAGTATGCATGTTATAGTAAAGTAATGATATAAGTTAATTAAATCTATGCAGCATTTACACACCTGTGTTTAAACAGCTTTATTTGGGATATAAATTTAGATATTTGTTTCCTCATGTTTTTCTATCTTGTGAACAAGCATTGTTCACTTTGTGCATTTTGAAATGTTTGTTGTGCAATCTGAAATTGGTAGCTCTTAAAGGGTTGGTTGATTATAATAAAAGTTGCTATGCTAGTTATTGATGACCTTGTCATGTACATTCACTAATTCTGTTCGTGTACATTGTTCTCAACCACCATTGCTTGAATATATTATTTTGTTTCTCTTTAAAAATATCCAAAACTTATAATTATTTCCATTATGCCATTTCTAAACGGTTGAAACCCAACTTGAAATAACACCTTCATTATCAGTATGTTGTTACGGAACATTTATTTTGTTTTAAGCTCACCTGAGCATATGCTCAGGGTGAGCTATTAGGATCACTCTTCGTCCGTCGTCTGTCGTACGTCGTCCATTGTCCGTTCACACTTTTCAAACGACATCTCCTCTGAAACCATATAGCAGATCATAATGAAACTTCATAGGGATGTTCCTTGTGTGAAGCCTTAACAAAGTTGTTCAAAGAATTCCATTCCATGCAGAACTCTGGTTGCCATGGCAACCAAAAGAAAAAAATTTAAACATCTTCTTCTAGAAAACCCAAAGAGCTAGAGCTTAGATATTTGGCATGAAACATCTTCTAGTGAGTGTCTACCAAGATTGTTCAAATAAAAGCCCTGGGGTCAAAATTGGCCCCGCCCCAGGGGGTCATTGATTTTCCCTATATGCATATAGTAAAAACTTAAAAAAATCTTCTTTTAAAGAACCCAAAGAGCTAGACCTAAGATATTAAGCATGAAACATGTTCTAATGAGTGTCTACCAAGATTGTTCAAATAAAAGCCCTGGGGTCAAAATTGGCCCCGGCCCCAGGGGGTCATTGATTTTCCTCATATGCATATAGTAAAAACTTTAAAAAAATCTTCTTCTAAAAAACCCAAAGAGCTAGAGCTTAGATATTTGGCATGAAACATGTTCTAATGGATGTCTACCAAGTTTGTTCAAATAAAAGCCCTGGGGGTCGAAATTGGCCCCGCCCCAGGGAGTCATTGATTTTCCCTATATGCATATAGTAAAAACTTACAAAAATCTTCTTTTAAAGAACCCAAAGAGCTAGACCTAAGATATTAAGCATGAAACATCTTCTAATAAGTGTCTACCAAGATTGTTCAAATAAAAACCCTGGGGTCAAAATTGGCCCCGCCCCAGGGGGTCATTGATTTTCCCTATATGCATATAGTAAAAACTTAAAAAAATCTCCTTCTAAAAAACCGAAAGAGCTAGAGCTTAGATATTTGGCAGGAAACATGTTCTAATGGATGTCTACCAAGTTTGTTCAAATAAAAGCCCTGGGGTCAAATTTGGCCCAGCCCCAGGGGGTCATTGATTTTCCCTATATGCATATAGTAAAAACTTAACAAAAATTCTTTTAAAGAACCCAAAGAGCTAGAGCTAAGATATTTAGCATGAAACATGTTCTAATGGGTGTCTACCAAGATTGTTCAAATAAAAGCCCTGGGGTCAAAATTGGCCCCGCCCCAGGGGGGTCTTTGATTTTCCCTATATGCATATAGTAAAAACTTTAAAAAATCTTCTTTTAAAGAACCCAAAGAGCTAGAGCTAAGATATTTAGCATGACACATCTTCTAATGGGTGTTTACCAAATTTGTTCAAATAAAAGCCCTTGGGTCAAAATTGGCCCCGCCCCAGGGGTCATTGATTTTCCCTATATACATAGAGTAAAAAGTTAAAAATCTTCTATTAAAGAACCCAAAGAGCTAGAGCTAAGATATTTAGCATGAAACATGTTCTAATGGATGTTTACCAAGTTTGTTCAAATAAAAGCCCTTGGGTCAAAATTGGCCCCGCCCTAGGAGGTCATTGATTTTCCCTATATTGCATATAGTAATTAAAAACTTAAAAATCTTCTTTTAAAGAACCCAAAGAGCTAGAGCTAAGATATTTAGCATGAAACATGTTCTAATGGGTGTCTACCAAATTTGTTCAAATAAAAGCCCTGGGGTCAAAATTGGCCCTGCCAGGGGGAGGGGGGACAAAAGTCATTGTTTTTCATTATTTGTGTATAGTAAAAACTTAACATCATGAAACATCTTCTAATGGGTGTCTTCCAAGTTTGTTCAAATAAAAACCCTTTGGTTTAAACTGGCCCCGCCCTGGGGGCCTATGTACAGGTGAGCGACCCCAGGGCCATCATGACCCTCTTGTCATACGATATTAATGTGTGTTAAGTAATATAATCATTTTATTTACAACTCTTTTAAGAATCAGCATATTCTATATACTGCACACATGTTACAAAATAAGCATCCTCATGTAATACTAAATTCCTGTTATTCTTAGTAATGTCCAAGCAGCCGAAAAAAACATTGATTATACAACTACAGTTCTAGTAGCAGAACTGTTATAATGGGATGAAATATATACTGTATTTTTAACTATATTATATAAGGGATGTTTTACTTTACCTTTAATATTTATGTTAAAGAATTATTGAACACATGGTGCCGGTTATATTTTAACATCCCAGAATCTTAACCAATCTACTGAGTTGTTATTTCTTTTTAATGCAAAATATGGAAGCCTAAATACTCGTATTGTCTAGTTTAAGAAAACCTGCATTTTTATTTACAAGTACTTTACACTGTTTGTATTTTGCTACATTGGTCAAACATGTTTGAATGTTTCTGTATAGTTTATCCCAAATATCCAATGCTGTAAGCGGGAGACTGTTGTTTGTGTGAATGTATCAGAAATAAGTGTAATCCATGGTGGCCAAATAATCCTTAATCCATTTGTGTCACCAAAAGACATCACTGAGTAGAAAGGTAATACAAGAAAATGGAATATAGGTTTAGATCAAACATTTAAAAACTGACGTGACTATTTGTATATTTCAGTTAGTTTTTAAGATTCCAGCAAACTATGCATCAGTCTTGTTACACCAATTAATTACATAGGAGATTATCAGATTTGACTAAAAAAATGTACCATACCATATTCTTTTGTACCAAGAAATAAGTCTATGGCAAATCAGATGGAATTTCTGAATGTTTATATTAATGGTTATATTAATGTTTATTTGGTCAAAATTTAATTTGAAATTTTAAGGTAGTGGTACCTGATTGATGTAATGAAAGTTAAATTTTCAGACGTAAAATATTTTGACATTATATGTATAAGACCTATTATGCCTGTATGTGTATACAGACACTGCTATCATTTACTTGTTTTTGGGAAAATAAGTAGTAAAAATTTTATTTTCATATATCACATTTATTATAAAATGAAGGTTACTTTTCTGCATGAATAATGTTAATAATTATTTGATTATTACCAATAAATTAATTACTCATATATGTGAAATGAATTAATTTATTTTAAGATATTTGCCTGTTTCAAATTTATAGATTAATGAACAGTAAAGAATGTAATCATTAATTATAACTACAATGTATATGATTGGTGTTTGTTATAAATTCTAGGTTATGGTATTGTATGGAATATCTAGTCAGACCTAATACCTAATGTCTTATCATTAATTAAATACTATATTTGTAATACTGTTGATCTTATATCCTTTCTGCCTTGTTTCCCTTTATTATTGATATAATTTTTAATTTGAAAACATTTAAGATGTTTTGTCTGCCATGTAAACCTTCACATATAAATAGGTAAAAAAGGAATAGGTTATGTAATCAGACTAAGACACCAGAGAACGCCCAAAGATTTATTGTAAGAGCATGTGATGTTGCCTAATAATCAATGAAATCAGTCACATCATTGTTTCTGTAAAGTGATTAATTAAGTTACAAAAAGACGCATTCCGCTTATTTTATCAGGATACATTTAGTTCCATTTATATCATGTGGTATTATTCCACACATGTGTTCCTTCTTTATTAGTCCCCTACCGGTCTGTCTGTCTGTCCGCACTCACAGGAGAGTAATTATGTGGCTAGAGGGACAATAGGTAACTGTTCTTTCTCTTTGATGTCATTCATTCCGTAATGCTTTTATGTGGCTATTTTCTTTTGTGTGGCTAAAAAGAACAATAGAGAGAACAATAGAGTAGCCACATAATTACTGTCCTGTGAGATCTTCCGTCTGTCTGTCCGTCCGTCAGTCCGTCCGTCCACAAAACTGGATCCCGCGATAACGCAAAAAGTACTGAAAATATTTTTATGAAACTTGATATATGGATAGATGGCAGTATGGAGATTATGCACGTCTTTTTTTTTCTTCCTATGTTGAAAATTCTGGTTGCTATGGCAACAAATAGTCTGAAAATATGGCAAATTTAACACATAAACTGGATCCAGTGATAATTCAAAAAATACTGAAAATATTTTTATGAAACTTGAAATTTGGGCAGATGGCAGTCTGGAGATTATGCACATCTTTTTCTTTTCTTCCTATGTTGAAAATTTTGGTTGCTATGGCAACAAATAGCCTGAATTTCAAGATTTCTGATTTAAAATTTTCAGCTTTTTCACTATAAGTTCTTTATTTCTTAAGGTCTTCACTTCAAACTTTAAATATAAGTTTCTGGCCATCAACCACATCATATGTGACAAGGTTTACAACTCTAGCACAAAAATTATCAGTATTACCTCCCTTGAACTTAGTATTTTTATGAAAAAAAATGTTGTCTTTTTAAATAACTTCTTTATTTCCTAATGTATCTACTTCAAACTTCATATATATGTTTCTTATTATTACTCAACATTTTTGAGAAGGTTAAATACACTAGCAAGACTATTTCCAGAATTATCTCCCCCTTGAACTTAGATTTTTTTCGAGAAATTGGTATTTTTCACTCCAACTACTTCATTCCTTATAGGATTTACTTTAAATCCCACATCATAATAATATGACAAGGTTGTATAAACATAATTTCCTTACTAGGCAGGGAAACTTAACACATTACTGTGATATAGACAAACTTAGAACTCAAAAGATTTAAGTTCATTCATGTCATTCATCCACTGGTAAAATTGAATGGCCAATGGCCCATCAGAATGTTGCTGGGGTTCTAACTGGTAGGGGACTTATGGATTGCTTGCAATACTATGATAATTGCTTGTTTAATTATACCTTATGTCTACTTTTCCTTGTACAACGTGTATATAATGCCGTGAATGATAGGTTGTTTTTGAGTTTTATATAACTGAAGACAATTGTTTGCAATGTTTGCTTAAAGGCACATTATGTCTTAGAAATGAATACATTTTTTCTCCTGCAGAAAAGACAAATATGTTTTAAAATGGCGCAATAATGGTTTTAGAACGTGTGAGATGCTTATTACTTGAAGAAAATGTTACTTGATGTGAACTAATTTGTCATAAACGTAGAAAAATGTGAACAAATTACATAATGTAGTAATTTGACTTCCTTACAATGCAAACGACGCGAAAGATGTCACAGCTTTAATGACAGTTATAATGACAGTTTTTATTATACAAATGATAATTAATGTTAAATGTAACTTGTAAATTTTGGGCATTTCATTCATATTTTATCAAATATATTTACGGACAACATTGGATTTCTTATACAGTACATTCTCGTGGTTAAACTATTTAAAATGAATTATTATTTTTTGGTCAGTAAGAAAATGAAACCATTATGATATTTTTCTTCATTTTTTCTATACACTCAATTTATGTTGTTCAGATGTTTTCAGATTTATTGTTTGCATCTTATTTGTGTCTTATTGGGTCGGGTGTATACTAGTGTTAATTCATGTATTGTTTGTTTTTTCCTTGTACGTTTAAATATGACACATTATTGATAAAATATCTACTTACTTAACTATTTGTACAAAGTCCCAATTGCTGGAATTATAAAATATGATATCAATGTCTCCAAAGTACAACCATGCTTTAGAGTATTTTTGTATATGTGCTTATTACTTGTTTTATTTTTATACGACTTTACAAAATTTGTAATCATATTTATATGTTGGCTGTTATATTAATAGAACAGATATAAAATCTTTCAAATACGTATACATTGATAATGTACTAAATAAATATACTTTAGTGGGACACTTCTTCCGTCTTTGAAATGTTCAGTTTTGTTTTCAATTGTTGAATTTTATGTTTGAATATTACCGGTATATTTTATTCTAACACGAAATAATATAATCCAAATCGGTGATTTTATCGCTTGATAAAATCACTGTCTTGATAAAATCACTGTCTTGATAAAATCACCGTCGTTCAGATGCGCGTCATTATATCACTCGAACTACGACCTCGTGATATATATCCTCGCATCCGAACTCAAAACAGTGATTTTATTGAGCGATAAAATCACTGTTTGGGATATATTATTTCTTTAATTGATAACATTTCTATTTGTGAAGATACATTAGACGTATTGATGCTGTTCTCTCAATTATTTATAACAAGAACTTGTATGTTTGAATAGTTGCATGATAATGTGAGACCATATTGTGTATTATAAAAGTGTTACAGGGATAATCAAATATTTTTTCAGATTTTATAATCTTTGTACATTAGTATTATGTTATTGTTAATATCAAATTCATTTTTTTGTTTCGATATTGCAGTATTATCTTTTATAAAACGGTCACATCTCACCAACAGCCACCCCATAGCGCAGCCAGATCCAATTCCCGCCGATAGCTTTTACTATATTATCTAACTCTCACAAGTGGTCACCTCTCTACTCCGGCCAGCATCCACTTATTTTTTCCTAACAATGGAAAATACCTCTCGAACGGCCTGCACACTTTTTGACTGGCTATGCAATACTTACCGTTTTGGATTATCCTTATGTTATCTATAATTAAACCAAAATATATATATCATGCATGGTAAGGGGGCAATTACACAGTGTCCAAGGCTTATCGGCCGGGAAAACAACTGACCGCGTCACAATCACAAGTCTATAACCACACACCTTAAATAAATGCATTTCATAATTAACATATACATATTTATATCTCATAGTAAACGATTATACATGCCCAACTTCTAGTTTCCCAGCACATAGTCCTGTGATTTCCAATGCTTTTATTGCGAAAAGTTATACCTGAAATAACGAACTATATCTACTTAAAAAATATGAAAAAATATATCAACTTCAATAATGATAATCACATGCTGTATTTTTTCTTCCTTCCTAAAAATTTAAAGTGTCATTATCATTCAACTATAAGATGTCACGAATCCATAATATTCAGTACCTGTATATATTTGGCCTGACCTGATTTATCTAAACTCATTATTTAAACATAACAATAACCACCCCCGATTGTCATTCCATTAATTACTCTGTATGCACTGGTGATCAGATGGGCCACCTTGTACTGGTACTGCATATTGTTCTTTTACAAATCATGAAATGTTTGTATATTTTTACTTGCGTTTCAACTTTGTATTAAATCATTTGTTTTGATACAGGCCTACCAAACAGTGGCTCTTCACATTTTGGTGATCTGTTTAAATAAGAGCCCTCGACACTTCCGTTATAAGGTAAATACAGTTTACAAAAACATCCGATTTTAAAAAAGTATGCTTCTTTTCCAAACATCGAAGAATGCTTTGTCACGTAGAACATTTTTCACATCAGTTTGGATGCAGTTTCGATACGACATACTCTAAAATGACGTTGCTAGAACTTTTACCAAATATAAACTCCTGTGTTTTCTTTCGTGAGGAGTCACATCTGCCATAAAGTTAATGTTGACCCACATTATCTTACATGTAACATTGTGCCTACCTCACCTTTGGCTCGACACAAAAAATATCTCAAAGAGCTCAGAAAAAAATACCAAAAATACATTTATTCAAATGTGACCGAGCCAATGACAAGGTGCTCGCGCCATCGGCAATGTGAAAGAGCCCTAGCTAATGTGACAGAGCCAAAGTAAACCATTCAATAAGTGCCGATATTGGTACGTAATTACCGGCATTATTTACATTTTGCATGTACCGCTAAACGCTTTTGAGGGACTGACAACAATAAATAATGTCAGAATTATAAAGATTTATGATAAATTTCATTAATTATTTACATATTTTCTTGTAAACAGCTTACATTTAGCTAGAAAGTTGCATTTATTGTAATTTTACTGGATAAACTTTGACAGGTGTTGTTGTTTGCTACTGCATTATGGTTTGTATAACTTCCGTTGTCAATAGCAATCGCTGCTGAAGCTTAGTAAACAAACTGATTTAACAAAAAAAATATGTTTCATCAAAAGCTACAAACATATGGCCATTCTATGGTACTAGTCATTTTTTTAAACATTATATGTATTTGAACGTCGAACATGGTCCACCAACCAAAACGTACAGTTGAACATTTTTCGAACCTTTTTGTGAACCTTTTTCTCAGATTTCATATAAATATCAACTGCAGTCAGATTCCATTTAACTTTCGGTTAATCAACTTTATTGACGTTTTCTTTTGAACGGCAATTTTAACAAAACAAAGACAGTAGATTATTATTTTTGCATTTAATCAATTGTTATCTAAGAATAATAGATAAGGACTTTGTATTGTATTTTCTTTACATTATAACGGTCACTGATTTGACCAATCTTTGTATTTACGTTCCTACATTTTGAAGAGAAACATTTTAAACGGCAGTCGCGATCATAAGGTATGTAAATTCTAAAAGAAATAGCTATAGGAGGTTTAGGACAATTGACTCACTGATAGGGTTAGACATCTGACACAGGACCCGATATGCACAAGCATATTTTCCTGTTTTTCACAGACGAATTGTTACGGAATTTTAGCCAAAAAGGCGGATCCTTTTCAAAATTGTGTATAATACTAATAATGAGAATACCCCCAAAACGGTGAAATATAAAATACATTTTAACACATAGTAAGATTCAGCAAAATTTAATGAATTTTTTTCTCTTAAGATTTTTCTTCCCTAAGAAATCACCTTGGGTGGTATTTAAGAAAACTTAAAGATTCTTTATGAATAAGGCACCTAATCATTTTAATTTGTTTTGACTTTTCATTGAAACACACATCTTTATTACAGAACAGAACAGAACAGAACAGATACTTTATTAAGATTTGTACATTAATTGTACATCATTTATTGTACAATGATATTTACAAACGTAACGTTATTATAATGGTAATAGCATTAATGACATTTCTTTATTAAACTGATCTGTGATATAAGTCATGACTGTAAGTCTTTATTTACTCATGCAATAATATGAATCGCCAATATTCTACAATATCGACACTTATTAAATGTTTGTTTTGGCTCCATCACATTTGCTAGGACTCTTTCACATTGCCGATTTTTGAAAAAGAAGTATATTTTTTAAAATTGGATGTTTTTATAAACTGTATTTACATTTTTCTGCTTTGTATACATGTGAATATTAAGTTCTTTATTTCCATAGTTAATTGTAATAACATAATGATGCTCTTCTCATTGTAATACATGTCACCGACTTACATGTTTATACTTGTGGGGAAAGAACATTTTAATATGTTCATGTGCTCAATAAAATATTGAATTGAAAATTAAATATGTTATTAATTTGTGTACAACATTTTATCTTGTATGAGTAAATTAGTTAAAATCTCTCCATGAACGTGACAAAATATTACAATCTTTCTTTCTGATATAAATAACTACCAGATTGTGCGGCTATTAGCCAATTTCATAAAGAAATTAAACAAAAAAATGTCAAATTGTTGAATTAAATTTCATAAAGACATAAAACACAAAAAAATGAAAACCGTTAATGTGGAATGCATGAAGATGTTTACTCAGTTTCTTATTGGGATGTAACATCAGTTTTAGTCATGCCTTATTATTTTAAAGAACATGCATATGGTAAGGTACTTAGCATGCACGTTATTTCAGTGCCAGTAGAGCAAAATGTCCGAAGAGAAAAATAAAAAAACATATAATATTATTGATGTTTTTTTTATCGTTAAACATGTTGAAAAAATCATAATGGGGGAAATGAAAACAAAATTGTTCCGTCATGTCCCTATGTACCGGTATGAGAAAAGGTCATTCTTCAACAGAATAAAGTATTGGAATCAATGTTCATAAACGACAAAAATATAAATATACTGAAGGCACTTGTTTTCTTTCATCTAACATTGCTTATGTTTACTTTATCAGAATAACGAACTTGTTAATTATTTATCATACAACTATTTGTCAAACAATGTTCCTAGTTATCCCCCTTGCATAAAAGTCATTAAAGTGCTAACCTTGTTTGATGTTCAGATTAATATCCATTGTCATTACATTATGTCAATTATATGTCAATTATACATGCCGCATAGGACTTATAACTGCGTATTTATATACTAAACACACATACCAATCAATTAATTACTTTCTGAATGGATGTTCATGTCAAGCGGTATGTTAATAAAGTTATAGGTCAAACGTCAGACGATGCTGTTACATTTAACTTGCGGACAATTGAAAAATAAATAAATAACAAAAAAAGGGGGAGCAAAAACAACTGAAGGATAATATCTAACAATGATAACATAATAGCATTGGTTATTATTCAGTAGTTTGACTTTGGTGAGGAATACTTGCGGCTGTTGTTAATTCAGATAAAATTCACTTTTAATTCACTTAAAACCTATAATAACGACTTAAAATGAATAATATTACGGAGTCATTGACAATGAGCTTTGATTTTAATGTTCGTCCAAGGGCTTTAACACGTACGTTCATTTTGATAACATTGGCATCAACTTTTGTTTGAAGAAGTTTTCTAACTTTTTGAAAGGAACTCAATTTATATTATTAGGAAACGTGGCCGTAGCAGATGTTCTTTTAGCTGTTGGAATTACTCTAGAAATTGTAGGAACTATATTTATGTCGCTAGAAATAAACACTTACTTCTGTGTTTTTAAAGTTATTGTGGTAGGTGTATCGTTAGCAACATCAGGAAAGCTTCTTATCTATATATCTTTTGACAGATTTTATGCAATCTTGTTTCAAACATTTAACTTTTTCTCGAAGGTCAAATTGTAAGAGAATACATATCGCGGTTGTATGGATTGGTTCAATGTTGACAGCTTTAATACCTGCATTTATGAATTTGAAATCATCGATTGTTAAAGAAGATTGTCATTTTGATAGGGTTTTACCAATGGGGATGAGTCTTTTTGCGGCTGTGTTCATACTGCTACAGTTTGTCATCAATGTTATCTTGTGTTTAATAGTTATATGGAGACTTAGAAAAAACACATTGTCGAGACAAAAATGTATTAAAAGCTTGCTAAAATGTGAATATTTGATAAAAGGACATGCCGTCATTGATCATGAGGGCGCGAAGCTACTCGCCATTTAAATACATCTTAGAGAAATACTATATATTTTGTTTTGGATGTAACAGAATGTACCTTAAAATTACAACACAAACAAATTACACATGAAAACATGTGTACGGAAGCGTTCAGTGACACACACACAAAAACGACATACATTATTTGCTGAGAAAAGTTTACTCTAATGTTAATAATTAAGTGTTTTCATAATGGCTTTGCTATTGGTGGTGAACTTATATAACCCTTACATTTGAATGAAAGCGTGCTTAATATTGCTTAATATGCGTGCTTAATATTGAAAAGTTAATTAATAAACACACATAATCGACCAGTCTTTAATAAAAAATAATGCAGTATATGACTTTTTTTCCTGAAGAATAATTGGATATTAAATTGCACATTCAATAGCTGCATCGTACAATGTCGATTATCAATATTTCTGATGTAATTCGGACAAAATCACGATTACAATAGAACATCAATTCAGGACAACATTTCCCTGTGAACACGTTTCGTTCATTAATTGTTACAAACATATTTTTGTCTGGTAATTATTTACTATTTGGTCTCGTTCGGTTACATGCGTCATATCCTCTGACAATATGGAATGAAAAAGCATTGTCAAGGTAAAACAAACATTAATATTGACGGGAAAATCGTATGAGCCTGTTGGCATTTCTAAAGTATGAATATGTTTGTCACTTTTTACTTTATACATTGAAAACTGCTGAATGCATGCATGTGGATATATATTAAACATTGCAAATGTTTAAATATGAAAGAAGAAAAAAATGTTCATAATACGACTCATTTCGTAATGTATCATATTTTTGCACAGATTTAAGTATCGGACGCTGATATTTACAAATGGGATACATTTATTTTGTCAGATGACATTCTTTGTTTATTGAAACGGATAAGTTCACGTCAGAAAACTTAGTGGATGCATCATTTCGAAATGTTTGTAATGGAGACAGTTGTCAGTATTGAACATATTTCAAACAACAAAATACTCATCGATTATCAGATAAAAGCTGGCTTGGAACTATTAATCCACTGATTGCAGCCGCCTCGCAATCTATCTATCAATCATTCATGAATTATGAATAAATGTTTCTGCTAAGCAGTTTTTTAATCAGAGCTAGGCCAATCGGCAGAAGATATAGGACATTTGTGGATATTTGAAAAAATTAAAGGCTAAAACTTATCAGCGTTATGATAAAACCAACACTTTTTTAAAACAGGAATTTAACAGATGATATGATGAATTAAAGATAACGGGGAAAACACAATAACTGGACATTTCAAAGCAAACGAGCAAATTCTATTTATTGCACCATGAATAACACTACGGAATCGTTGGCAGTTGGAAGTGAAAATGACGTTCAGTCAAGGAAATTAAGAGTAACACGCACTTTCATTTTGATTACGTTAGCGTCAACTACCTACTTGGGAAATACGCTAATCCTCGTTAGTCTGAAGAAGTTTTCAAAGTATTTGAAAGGGACCCCATTCATTTTGATGGGAAATCTGGCCGTAGCAGATCTTCTATTGGCTATAGGGCTTTCACTTGAAGTTTTAGGAACTATATTTTTGTCGCTTGAAATAAACACGTTTTTCTGTGTGGTTAAAGTGATTGTGACAGGTGTATCACTTGGTACATCAGGAAAACTTCTTATCTTTATATCTTTTGACAGATTTTGTGCAATAATGTTTCCAATGAAACACCTTACTCATTCACAAAAGTCAAGATGTAGAACAATACATATAGCAATCGTATGGATTATATCAGTATTGTTTGTCTTGATACCTGCATTTGTAAATTTGAGATCATCTAAGGTTTTAGAAGATTGCAACTTTGGTAAAATGATACCTGACGGTATGGGTATGTGTGCATCTGTGTTTATACTGCTGCAGTTTACCATTAACGTTATCATGTGTTTAATTGTCATGCGGAAACTTAAAACAAATACATTGTCAAGGCAAAAATGTAAAAAGAGCATGATAAAATGTGGACATTTAATAAAAGGATATGTTCTTTTTGTTATATGTTGGATACCATTTGTTGTGACTTCAATATTAGTGACAATTAGTGAAGAGAAGGAAAGATATGCGTCAGTCCGTGAATATACAATTGCACCGGGTCTGTTTAATTCTGCAATGAACTGGGTTATCTATGGTTGTGCTAACATAAAACTAAGAACCGCATTTAAATCAATCTTATTATGTTAGAACGGGCAGGAACTATTCTCGTTTGGTCATTTTAGAGCGGCAAGTTCAGAGAAATACTCAATTCAAAACGACAAGGAAGAGCAAGCTTTAAAGTCTAGCCATACACGTGAAACAATAACTTAACTTGAATGTAGTTAAATAGGAAACACAAGCAATGTTCTTGACATTTCTTTCTGTAGTTTGCCCAAAATAAATATATGTTAGCACATTTAAGCAGCAAAACAAACGAATTTATACACCCGTATAAGTTTCAGTTCAGTTTCTTCATACATTATATATCATCTTCAATTCAATTGTTCCTTTTGAATGGTTTTTTTTGTTTGTTGTTATTTTAAGTAATTAAACTTATGTAATAGGTATTTTTGTGACCAAACTGTCACATACCAGTACTGCTGTGCAGGTTCCCAAGTAGAACAGCTGACATTTCCTTAAAA
This sequence comes from Ruditapes philippinarum, assembly GCF_026571515.1. Lineage (NCBI taxonomy): Eukaryota > Metazoa > Mollusca > Bivalvia > Venerida > Veneridae > Ruditapes > Ruditapes philippinarum. The sequence continues at coordinate 10,099 of NW_026858400.1, read as the reverse complement.
AGCATTTAGAAGAGCATATTTGCGACCTTTAAATTCATGTTTTGCTAAATTTTGTTGCATCAGCAAATGCCTTCCAAAATACACACAATCATCATGTGTACCGATAACTCCTTATGTTTTTACTGAAATGGTTATCATCTTAATAACTGAAGGAAAGGCGAAACAAGTTTTAAATTAATTATTTTGCATGATTGTTAAGCTAACGAAATTAAAAATTAATACAACAATATATATATTTAAGTGCCCTCCATGAAAGTCTGAGCTAAACATCGGTCTGGAATAACAGAGGGATTAACTTGTCTTTCGTCTTTATAAAGCAAAGACAACGCGGCAATAAAGCGATAATGATTGGCATACACGTACTATTAAAATATTGTTTACTCAACTATCAACTGGTCACTAAGATGCATCGGCTAGCAGGTTAAATGTTTTGCAACATTGCCCAAATAACACACAGACAAATTCCTAGACATGACTAAATGGCTGACCTTACGGCAATAGGCCGCTTCTAACGGTAAAAGGGCGCTCGCCAAATAACACCAATCAAAGAGATGAACGTGCATTTTAATTAAAATCGTATTGTTTTAATATCCATTACGACCTCACACAGTAGTATGATCATGCAATTTCGTACGATATCTACAAGTATCTGTTATGCAATAAGTCAAAATCGGAGTTACTTTCATCTAGCTTGGGCTTTGGATATCACAAAATATATTAACACAAGTTTAACCTAATTATTAATCGTTAATTTAACATACATGTATAAGTAAAAACGAAATAATTAATCAAAAACGATAAAGGACATAACTGAGTAAAACAAAAACAAAAAATAGATTTAAAGCTGCCCTTTCCAAATGCATTCTAATCTGAAAAGTATTACTTGTAAACATAGTGCTTTATCAAAACCTTTATGACTTGATATTTAGTTTGCAATGTTACCATCCTCATAACATTTTTATTATAAGAGTTACGATTTATAAAGTGATTATTTCCTGGAACAAAGACATAAACATGCTGTAACAATTCCATGATAATGCGTCAATATTTGCTTGCCATTCCTCTATCGCTCTTAGGTTAATAATGATTAAAGAACGGATTTGCATATAATCTTAATCATTTGACATTTAAGTTCTTGCCAAATAAAATTTTTTGAAAATAAATGCACGAACACTTTATTTATTAATGCTATTTTTTCGCCACACTATAAACAAGAAACAATAACATAATCATTATAATAACAGGTGGAGGGGTTGTGTAGGGGTACAGCACAGGATTTATTTTAATCAGAAGGTCATTCCTTACAGCCAACTTTGACGTAAGAGTATCCTTTGTTTTTACTCAGTCCATACTAGGGTAGATAGACAACCTTGACGACAGTCATCTGGGACAACAAACAAACAAGTTAACAATTACAGTAAAGGGTAGGCTAAAACGTTGTTCTTGACAGCTTTGATTATTCATTTCATTACATTTATCAGTAAATATTAAATGAAAACAACTAAACTTGTGCCTAGCGGTGTTTTTGATATCAATGTTTTATATGTCTCTCGTGAACAGACGGAGTCAAATAGTCTATAATTTCATTTCACTGTAATTCTCTTCGAGGGATGTTTGTTGTTGTTTTTTCAGAGTTTAACCGATGATTTAATAACGACTAGGATCATTTGTCAATTGCGTTTTTTGACGAAAAACCTTAATGAGATAATCTCTCATTTTGGTCTTTTCAAATTCCGAGTGATTCTGTTTTGATATGTCATCATTAAATTTATAACGGTTAGCCGATTTTTTTTTTACAATTTATTAAAGGGCTGCTGTAACAAATCTACTCTATTTTGTCTTTCCAATTAGTCGTAATGTCCTAAAGGATAAACAGCGGTTTTTATTCAAAATGAAAGAAGTTTTGGGACTTTACAGTTATATTTTAAGTCTTATATTGATTTTTAATCCAAAAAAAAAAAAAAAAAAAAAAAAAAAAAAAAAAAAAAAAAAAAAAAAAACCAACAGAATATTTTGTCTTATCCTTATATAATATTTTTATAGCATTTTAAAACTCAATTTTATGAATCTCATTTGTAATTGAGTAATGACAAAATATTATACCTAGACTCAATCAGTATGCGGGTCTTAAGCTGACTGCACTTTACAGATACAAATCATCAAAGTAACAGTTAATATAAATTATTCCAACGGTTACATAAATTCTGTTCTATACGTATTTAAGTCAGCATGTAAGCACGGCGCAAAAATGAGAAATGTGAACAATTCTGATCAAACAATCGAGAGTCATATAAGGATACTCAGGCAAATTGATGACAAAAATGACAAAAATATTAAAATGATCTTATCAACTCTAAAATACTAATACGCTAAAATATTATTTTTTTTTAAATCCCAGCATGATTTTCTGTATTAAATTCTAAATATTTTTGGTTTGAAGCGTAAATATATCTATATATGTTGAATGAAATTTAGAAGCCGACAGAATCACCGAGTAGTTTTAAAACCAGTTATGTGACTTAAAAAAACACTGGACACTGACATTGTGGACATTGTATGATTAAAACAAGTCTAAGTGATTCATTTGACATGTTCTTTAACGTTTCCAGAGTTCACTGTGACAACTAATGTAAAATCTTAACCCTCACGTGGGCCTAATTAGAAAACCACCATTTAATACTTTATAATGAGAAAAGATTTGTTCCTGTGACTGCCAAGCGTATTCATTTTAATACATTTACAGAATAATGAATGAAAAATTCAAAACAAAGAAATGCAAATTTTTGTCTCCCACTAAAAATCATTATTATCAAGAGTTAGTTTTCAGTCTTTTATATTCCATATATTCTAAATATATTGTATACAATGTATTTATTCTAAATATATTGTATACAATATATGTGATGGTTCACAATCCCTAACTAGCCCCTCACAGATTGTCTACAATGTCAACAAACATCCTAGGAAAACGATGCTGGCTCAAGAAGTTTGCACCTTCCCGCCTAGTCTCAAAGCAAATATAATCCGAAATATTACTTGTAAATTCGTCACCATATTTTATACATTTTACGGTAAATTCTTTTAGATACAACATTACAGGAATGTAGTTTATTTAGTTTTTTTAGTATGGCAGATTCAGTACAAATGGACATCAGAATAAATTGATTTTAGCAAAAATGTTTTATATTGTCATTAGGATGATACAATTTGTATCTAATGACAACGCTTAATCTCACTGAGTATCAATCCATAGTTAGTGTTTGGTGATCATCGGTAATAAATTTTCATTCTCACATCACATGTTTCTGTCATTGTTAAATGTAACCAGACGACATCGAACGTAAGATGACAGATTTTTTGTTACATTATAATAGTTTTCAAGGAATATAGAAAAATATACAACGTATTTAGTTTTAACAAAAGACCTGCGAATAAACTAACAATAGTTTCATTTGTGTCGCTAAAAAAGCGTAAACATTTAACTTGGTGACATTTTCTTATTGTTTTGCATCACGGAAAATCTAATGATGAATTTGACTTTAAATTCGGATTGCGGCGGAATTTTATACTCTATTTTCAAATTCAAATTCTGGATACTAAGAGTCGCTGTGGTTTCTCTATTAATAGGAAGTGTGCTTATTGGAAATACTCTGATTCTGATAAGTATTGTTAAATATCGAAGGCATTACAGAGGTTTCTTGTATCAACTGATTGGACACTTAGCTGTAGCAGATATAGTGTTATCAATTGGTCTTTTGATTCATATGTTTGAATATGCGAGTACCTACATAAGAACCAATAACATTTTCTGTGTCATAAAAATATTTTGCGTGACGACGTCGGTGATTTGCTCTTCAAAACTGTTGCTTCTAATGTCTCTTGATAGATTCCGTGCTATTGTTTCTCCTTTGAAGCACTATGTAAACTCGTCTAAACATCTAAAACGAAGGATAGTTCTAGTTTTTATTTGGTCAGCTTCTGTAGGGTTCAGCTGCTTTAAAGCAGTAGAAATATACAATTTTGCTGAAAATTCCGCTACATTTACATGTTTGTATGCAGATTTGTTGCCATCTAATTTTTCATTATTTACGTCATGCTTTATCCTTTTTCAATTTATCATAAGTACAATTTTATGCATTATTGCTATATGGAAGTTGAAAACGAATAACATGTCTAGATTAAGATTTAACAAAAGCATAATGAAGTATAAACTGCTTATCCGTATAAATGGTTTGTATTTAATATGTTGGTCTCCATATATCATCACCTCTTTCCTAATAGAAATCATGCGGCATGGACAGGATGATCATAATTTGACATGTATCCGCAGTTATTCAGTTATATTTGGATGTCTTCCCTCGGGAACTAATTGGATTATAAATGGTGTAGCAAATAAGAAGTTTAGAGATGCATTTATGAACATTTTGAAGTGTAAGAAAGAGATTTGCAACCCTCAAAGAAAAGGTGTACAATCTGAGACAGCGACAAATAGACAAGAAAATTCCGAAGATACCAAATTTTAGGGTTGTACAATTCGTATTGTTGTGCTTATAATGTTATTTTTATTGGAATTTTTGTTTCTTTTATTTTGTCCTTTCCTTACAAGGTGGTCCCATACTAATTATTGAATTATGTATAATCACCTGTTTTTATTTGGTATCATAAACGACATTCAAGACTGAATAGCCAATTATATATTTGGCCTCACTAATTTGGATAAAGTAGGTTCGCGTTAGTGAAACATGAACGAAGAAAAAAAATACGACAGGATATTTGTTTGTGTGTGTGTCAGATAAAATTTCATTCATCGAGTGAGCTTTAAAAACAGTATTCTCACGAGAGGCGTAGCCACGAATAAAAATACTTCATTTACAGTTCACGAGATGAAATGAAATTACATCTTATGTAATCTATCTAATATTAAAATCTGTTTTACACTGGTGGCCTCATTTAAGTTGAATTCCTCATCAAGTACAAGAAGTTTTGAGCTGAAAAATAAGTTCGACAATCATCGTTAAATGGCGTTGATATCATTTATTTTATAAAAAAATATGAACCGTCGATTGTTTTATTAATAAAACAAACAATTCTAGTAGAAGAAAAAGTCACATCATCCGACCTTATTTCCGTAACTTTCGGCGAATTTATATTAGACCAGGCTTTGTGTAATATAAGCGGCCGCCAGTTTTAAAAGTTGTGTATTTCAAGGGAGGACAATAATTGTGTTTGATTCAGAGTGATTTCATTTTGTTTTGTTAGTCATACATTATTTTATAAGAAAGAAAAACTTATTTGAGAATTGTTACAGACAATAAATAATTGTTGACATATGTGTAAACATTCAAAAAGCGGCTAGGAAATTGGAAACACATGGAATTATTGAAAACTTCCTTAGGAACGCTGGGTTGTTTACTTACTCTTCGGGCTGAAGGCTGTCATTGCTTTTCAAGTTTTCATATTGCATTAGGCAGTTATTGCTCGTATGTTACTTAAATATGCCCAAATGACATCAGAAGCAGTTTGCATGTTCAAGGAATTGTATTTTTCAGAGTGTAAAAATGAAACAAAAAATAGAGACAATATTGGTATATATTTTGAATGAATTGAAGTACGTTTGTCTTTTTATTCCTTTCGAAATTTAAGTTATTTATCGAATCGAGCTTTGCTTTTCTCTTAACAGCCCTGCCAATGTCAGAATTGTCTGCAAACATAAAACTGAGGTACCACATGGCGAAAATCTTAAAAAAAGTCTCGTCATTGAAAAGTGTGAAATTATATTTTGATAATTTTCACTGTGAAATAATCAATTATAATTTTCACGAATAAATCAGTAATCCATTGAAAATGATAAAATAAATAAGTATATGTCAGTATTTTCCCAGTATTGTTGTATCATTTTTTTAAACAATTTTGACTTTCATATTTGACTGGATTTTCTAGTGAAAACATCGTTCCAATTTTCAAATTCCTATGTAAGTTAAGGTGCATGTTTTAAATGTCGTCATTCTAGTGCCTTTACGAATGGATTATGTACCTATTAGGATGCCATCCCGCCGTTTATAACGGTGAAAAATTCCTATAATGCATTTTATTGATTGATTGGGATTAAAGATAAATTCAATACTCTTTATTTTATGACAACATGAAAAGAAAGAAAAAGACTTAAGATATGAATAAAGATGCTTTGAAAGTGTTGCCTCTGCTTATACATTTTATGGGACGAATTTAATACATAAGTAGTCCGTAGAAAGTAGTCATTGGGAGATAAACACAGGTAACTGTGTCTAGTTAAAATCACAAGTCAGGTTAGAATGTACAACGCATTTATGTTAAATGCAAATCGTACTGATTGATTATTTTATATCTACGCCCTCTTGAAACTCTTGTTAACTTTCTCAGAATAACAAACCTGTTTTTTAATCATACGTACAACTACATGTATTTGTCAAACAATGCTCCTTGCTGTTTCATTTTATCTGCGGACAATAGAAAAGCCCCTCCCCCCAAAAAACACCAAAAAAGAATAACAACAACAACTGAAGGATAACATTTAACAATGATAACGTCATAGTTTATTATTCAGTAGTTTGACTTTGGTGAGGAATACTTGTGGATGTTATTAATTCAGATAACGACATGGACACTACTTAAAAACAATAGTAACGGCTTAAAAAGGATAATATTACGGAGTCTCTAGAAATTGTAGGAACTATATTTATGTCGCTTGAAATAAACACTTACTTCTGTGTTTTTTAAGTTATTTTGGTAGGTGTATCGTTAGCAACATCAGGAAACTTAAGCTTCTTATTTATATATCTTTTGACAGATTTTATGCAACCATGTTTCCTATCAAACATTTAACTTTTTCTCAAAGGTCAAATTGTAAGAGAATACATATCGCGGTTGTATGGATGTTTCAATGTTGACTGCTTTAATACCTGCATTTATGAATTTGAAATCATCGATTGTTAAAGAAGATTGTCATTTTGATTGGATTTTACCAATGGGGATGAGTCTTTTTACGGCTGTGTTCATACTGCTACAGTTTGTCATTAATGTTAACTTGTGTTTACTAGTTATTTGGAGACTTAGAAAAAACACTTTGTCGTGACAAAAATGTATTAAAAGCACAATGAAATGTGGATATTTGATAAAAGGATATGTTCTTTTTTGTTATATGTTGGATGCCATTTGTTGTGATTTCAATTTTAGTAACAATTACTGAAGACAAGGAATGGTTTGCGTCAGTTCAGGAATATGCAATTGCTCCCGGCCTGGTCAATTCCGCAATGAACTGGGCTATTCATGCTTGCACTAATATTAAACTGAGGACTGCATTCAAAACGATCGTATTATGTCGGGAAAAAGGGGAGTTGCTTTCATTGTATTATATATAAGAAGGCGGGAAGATCAGATCAACGTTCCGCCGGAACCGTCAAAGAAGCGCAATCTCTTAAAGCTGGTCAATCACTTGAAAATATTACGTAATTCACAATTTAAGAGAGTCTATTATCAACATTTTATTAAATGCCTATTTAGTATTATGATAACTGCTCAGATGTTTATTACCAATTGGAAACAAACACAATCCTTATCAATAATCAATATAAGTGACAAAACTACATAAATGTGCTATATTATGATTTTTATGTGTTATGTTGTTATGACAGGCATTTGAGTACATGTGACGTCATTGGGGGCGCGAAGGTACTCGCCATTTAAATACGCTTAAATTGTTGTTTTATTACTCTTAAAATAAAACATGATCCAGCGTAAATATATTGAAACATTTTACATTTTATTATTGAAACAATACGCATTTCATGTTAGTCTCATTGTATTTGAAAGTTTAGTTCATTTAAATTGATGCTGTGACATATTTGACAGTTCTAAAAGTAAATAAACTTGGGTTTCCATCGACCTTCAAAAGATACGGAAATGTACGAATATGTTTGGTATATAAACTGACTAGAAGATGAATACAAAGTATTGAATACGGATATGGATTTTCATATTTATTCAGTCGAACATTGCTGTTTTTTTGTTCACCAAAATACGAGGTATATAAAAGTGTTTTTATCATATACTTATAAATAAAATATTGCGAAATATTGATGAAATAAATGCATTTTTTTTTAGTTTCGTTCCGAAACATATTTTCGTATTTTCAAAAGTGAGTTGCCGGACTACTTTCTTCTAAATCCAGTTAATGGGGAACGTTAGATCGAAAATGAGAAAAAGTATTACATTATAAGAAACATTAAGGTTATTTTTTCTATAAAATTAATTTAATCGAGTGGTATGAAAATTATCATATTTCAGTCTTGATTACCGCATCTAAGACGTCCATAACAATGCAAACTGAATCTAAAAGCAGGTTGCACTTTATTATTACTTTCTTATATTGTGCTAAATTCATGCATTTATAATTATTTGTAGAGTCATTAATAAAGATGAAGGTGTCACAGAAATTAGCGACACTGCCTAAAGTACCGAGCCATAGTTACATAGTCGTTGTGTTTTGTTGGTGTTCTAGGTTTGAAAGTCTCATTTACATTGATGAAGGCCACTAGCAGACGTATTATTCAATCTTGTTTTACTTATGTTGCTCGAATTAAATGTTTCATACATAGAATATGTCGATGGACAGATACAGTTTCAAGAAATTATGAAGCTGTTTCAGATGTTCCAATAAAGCACGTGCTTATCCACAGAAGTTTATTTCATCTTTAAAGAGATGAAATAAGTATAATAATGCTACATCTTAAACTAAATGTAAAGGTTTCTATTAAAAAATTTTATCAATGACTTTTAATAAAAGATAAATATCCACGAACTATATACCGGCTACACAGTGGTATTTACAATTATACGACAATCAATTTTGCGACTATTATCTTCTCGGTTTAAGTATTCGCCTCTAAGACATATACTATATGTAAGAAAATGTAGCTTGAAATTACGCGAAAATCAAATTGACCTGTAACACATGTGTACATGAGGGTTCAGTGACACGAAAAGTACGACATAGTTGCTGAAAAGTACGCATAATCAACCACTGTTTATAAATGCAGTATATATCAAACATTAATATCGAAGGGAAAATCGTATTAGCCTGTTGGCATTTCTAAAGTATGAATACGTTTGTCAAAATTTTAAAGTATTCACTTCATGCATTGAAAATTGCTGAATAAATGCATGTAGATATATATAAAACATTGTAAATGTATTTAGATATGAAAGAAGAAAAAATTTGCTCATAATACTACTCCTATATTTTGCACATATTTATGTATCGGTCGCAGATATTTACAAATTGGATACTTTTATTTTGTCAGATGATTGAAACGGATAAGTTTACGTCAGAATACGAAGTGGATGCATCATTTCGAAATGTTTATAATGGAGAAAGTTGTCAGTATTGAACATATTTTAAACAACAGAATTCTCATCGATTATCAGATAAAACCTGGCTTAGAACAATTTCTATTTATCCACTGATTGCAGCCGCCTCGCAATCTATCTATCAATCATTCATGAATTATGAATAAATGTTTCTGCTAAGCGGTTTTGCAGTCAGAGCTAGGCCAATCAGCAAACGATACAGGACATTTGTGGATATTTGAAAAAAAAAATAAAGGCCAAAACTTATTAGCGTTATCACAAAACCAACACTTTTTAAAACAGGAATTTAACGTTCGATGTTATGAATTAAAGAAAACGGGAAAAATACAATAACTGGACATTTTAAAGAAAACAAGCATATTTTATTTATTGCATAAGGACTAATTACCATGAATAACACTACGGAATCGTTGGCAGTTGGAACTGAAAATGACGTTCAGTCAAAGAAATTAAGAGTAACACGCACTTTCATTTTAATAACGCTTGCGTCAACTACCTACTTTGGAAATACGTTGATCCTCGTTAGTCTAAAGAAGTTTTCAAAGTATTTGAAAGGGACTCCATTCATTTTGATGGGAAATCTGGCCGTAGCAGATCTTCTATTGGCTGTAGGGCTTTCACTAGAAGTTTTGGGAACTATATTTTTGTCGCTTGAAATAAACACGTTTTTCTGTATAGTTAAAGTGATTGTGAC